>NW_026927687.1:0-311291 GCF_032062105.1 Saccostrea cuccullata | reverse complement strand
AATCCGGATGCGGGAAATTTTTTTTAATATTATTTTTTGGAAAGTTATAAATTACATGCGCGTGGGTCCGGCGACCAAGATATTGAATTGGTGTGGCCTTATAAATAATAATTAATTTCATTACAACATGTATTGGTAACAATCCTCTGTTAAAACTAATGTCCAAATAACTGTATCTCACTTCTATTCTCAATGACCGTGTAGTGTAGGGCAGCGCCGCGAGAATTTCATCGGCATCGAAAGAAAGTTATATTGACTTGCCTAGATGTCGAGCGGTCTAGCGCGCTGATCCTGCACTGCTAGGAGACAGATTCCGAAGGTCGAGAGTTCAACCCCGGGCTGGGGCGGAAGTGGGTATCCACGTAAAAGTGAATTTCTTTGTGCTTTATATATATATATATGTATTTATATGTATATAAATATATATATTTATATATATATATATATATATATATATATAAAGCACTAAAAAACCAACAACACTGTATATCCTAAATGTCGGATCTACCAAGTAGATACAAGGTCACGGATGGAAATTTATATAAAGCACTAAAAATGACCAACGACACGAACAATAAAAATTGTCAAATTTTCGGGACGCCCTGTCCCTTCCTCAGGACAAATAAAAAAGTTAAAAAGTCATAAGAACAAAGGAAAAATAGAAACAAAAACAACTAGCACTACTACTTAACTACTAAACACTAGATATTTACATACTTAATTACATGTTGAATTCGAAATTTTTAAGAACACTGATAAAAAAGGAATCCGGACCGCTATGAAATGCGTCCAGTCTATCGGGTATACTCGGGTGAAGTGCGATTTACATAATTGAACGAATTAATTATGCTAATTAATTACGACAATCAGTAAATCGTACATTGTTTCATTCTCTCAAAATAGCGTAATTTTACTTAATAAAGAATAATCAAAGAAAAATTAGAAAGCAGGGATATTTAAACATATGAATTATGATCCATTATAAATTTTGAAATATTTAAAGACTTATTACCGGGAAAAAATAATTAACAAAGGCGTAAGCAATACATAGTTATGTGGGTTGTCATTCCGCCCTAATGGTATTAACAAACTGAATGACTTCACCAGAATGAACGTAAACTAGACCCAATTCCCGATGATACTAAACAAGATTATTTTCTCAATTTAGTGTAAACTCTACAGTCAATTTGCGTCACCAACTCTCGAACAACCCACATAACTATGTATTGTATGTATAACTATGTATTTTCTTTGTCCTGAGGAAGGGACAGGGCGTCCCGAAAATTTGACAATTTTTATTGTTCGTGTCGTTGGTTATTTTTAGTGCACATTAGTGTCATGAACTTTTAGATGATTAAATTTTCTAGGGCAAAACTTTGACCTTGTTTGAACTTTTGGACAAAGAAAAGGATAAAGACTCAGAGGAATATGAAGAGGCCTATCAGGACCTGGTCCACATGTTTACATGTCAGGCTGTGCTTAGGAGTACATTTCCCCAGGCTGTAAGTAAATCTCCTGCAAGAATACAGTTCGTCAGTAACTCTTTCCATTAATGTATATTTATCAAAGCGGTAAAAAAATTCTTTAAAAAGAATGCTTATCTTTCTATAAATCATTTCCCTTTTAATTTAATATTCTAGTAACAGACTGAGGTACAGTATTCCAGGAAATTCTGAATAAAAAGTATCTTTCCTCTAGAAGTCTGTTAATGTAATGACTGATGATTTCTTAGACAAAAAAATTACTTAAGGTCCGGTGTAAAGACGAATAATGACCCCCATCGAATAATGACCGGGGGGTCATTTTTCAACGACAAAAAATGACCCCCACCAGTAGAAAAAATTCATTTTCTGTAGAAAAAGGGTCCTAGGGGGTCATTATTTTATATGTTAGTCCTATAAAATTATGACCCCCATTGAAAAATGACCCCCTTTAAAGTGATACAAAATATACACTCTTTGATATCTTTTTTACAGCGAAACTGATTTTTACATTTTCTGTAACCAGAAAAATACAAAAAGTCGTATGAAATAATTAGGAGTTTACGTGGTCTTTCAATGCTAAAATTGTGTTTGAAAAGAGATTCTTTAATTGTCAAGTAAATAAAATTTCTTTTTAATATTCCTCCTTATAGAGTTTGCTTAAAGAATGATATTCCACTTGTTTTTAGAAATCAAACCATGCAAAAATCAGGTTTAAATACTCTTTGATAGGAAAAATTAAATTTTTCGTAATTTAAACTTTTAGTTTGTTTAAGTTTGGCAAATCCTATTTGACAATGAAAGATGAGAAAATTTTTATCCCTCCCCAAAAAAGAACATTACGCTAAATCAAAACAAAAAAATAATAATAATAAATGAAAAGCAAAAATATAAATAAAACTCTGTACCTTTTAATAATTCTGAAAGAGGCTCTAGATAAAATATTGAAATGAAGTTAAGCCTTCACACAAGTATTATCATATTATAATTTACTTCGCCATGATTAAAGCATACTTTAAATGTTGGTGGAGGTATACTTGAAAGTATTGTGGCAAAGTAACAGTTAAAAATAAGTAGATTATTTTTAGCTTATTTTTAATTCCTTCTTATAGAAAAATAAAGGTAGGGTGGTTTTTTTTTTGCTTTTGTTCAATATCGACTTCCTCCTAAATAAGAAAGGGGGTGGGGTAAGTATAAGACCTAAAAATATGCTCTGTAAAGCTATGGGCTAGTGTAAAATACACAGCCATTCTAATGCAAAAACTATACATGTAGACATAAGCTTTTGATTTAGCACACAATATTCATTACATTTCTTTTAACGTAGAACCTACTTCGTATGACATCATAACTGGTAAATGTGTTAAACCTTTGCTAACCCATTAAGACGTCATAATTAATTCAACGCCACTTTTTCCCGTACTTGACAGCTTCAATAACAAGAGGCCCACGGGCCTTATAGGTCACCTGAGTATTGTGCAACAACTTTCAAACGATTAAATTTGGTTCGTGTTTTAAACCAGAGGCCGTGAAATTCACAATTCACAATTTTGAAAGAGGCACCACTGCTTATCATAATTATAAATTTAGCATGCTTACTCTATTTACTTAATACCCAGAGGTAGATCAGAGTAAAAAAGAGAAAATGCACTTCCACTTTATACCCAGTTGTGCACCTCACTCCAAAGGAACCACTAACCCAGGGGCCACATATTTCAAAATTTTGCAAATTTTATCATAAAATGGTTGATTAAAACCAAAGAGCAGATTTCAAAGCATTAATTTATTTTCAGGCTATGTACCCCCCCCCCCCCACCACCACCACCACTGACCCAGGGGGCATAAAAAACCACTTTGCTACATGCACCTTTCTTCATCATAAATATATATACTTGGATCATTGGCATAAAACCAAGAAGCAAAGGAAAGTATTTTCAAAGAATTAATGCATTTTCACTATACGATCAATAGAGCCCCACCCTAACACCAGAACCCCTGACCCTGGGGCCATAAAATTAACAATTTTATAGGAGACACTCTCTCATCATAACTATGTACTTATTTAGTTTATTTAATACCCAGAAGCTGAGAAGATGATTTTCAAAGAATTAATGCATTTTCACTATATGATCAATAGAGCCCCCCCCAAACACCAGTACCCCTGACCATGGGGCTATAAAATTAAGAATTTCGGAAGAGGCACTCTTGTTTATCATAACGATGTACTTAGTAAGTTTTTTTAATACCCAGAAGCAGAGAAAAAGATTTTCAAAGAATAAATGAACTTTCACTATATAATCAATAGAGCCCCGCCCTAACACCAGAACCCCTGACCCTGGGGCCATAAAATTCACAATTTTAGAAGAGAGACTCTTGCTCATCATAACTATGTACTTTGTTAGTTGATTTAATAAACAGGAGCAGAGAAGAAGATTTTCAAAGAAATAATGCATTTTCACTATATAACCTATTTAGCCCCGCCCTAGCACTAGAACCCCTGACCCTGGGGCCAGGAATTTCACAATTTTAGTAGAGGACTCAATGCTCATTACATTCATGCCAACAGTTTGCCTGCTTGATGTCCAGGAGTAAAGAAGAAGATTTTTAAAGATTGCAATAATTTTAGTGGTTTTGGCCCCACATCTCGGGCCCCAGGGGGGCGGGGACCATGAAATTCACAATTTTTGTTCCCCTTTACCCATAGATGCTGTATACCAAATTTGGTTGAAATTGGCTGAGTGGTTCCAGAGAAGAAGGTAAGAATGTTCAAAAGTTTACGAACGACGTACGACGACGGACGAAAACAGATAGCAATAGGTCACCTGAGTTTACTCAGGTGACCTAAAAATGGTAGAAAATACTGCATTTTGAAATTTACAGAATTCAATCATGCCAACATAATCTTAATCAATTCATATATTCTTTGGTTTATAATGCTTAATGGCAATATATTTCTGGAATAAGAGAAAATATGTAGGCACCTTTTATTTACTAGATCTAGACCTGAAGTTGACAAACCCAAGACTATCTAGTGTAATGAAATTACAATGTACATACAACTTTCGTAATAATTTGAATGGTATGTAACCATTTTGAAGGAGTGCATAAATCGTAAGAAATCTTTAGTTGCCAGCTATATAATGTAATATCTTGATTAAATGTGTCTAAGTCAAAGATGTACGTGTTGTAGATCGTTTGATCGTGTGTACATTTTTGTGATATCTATAATGAAATGATGTGCATTCCTTTTAACAATTATTTGTTACCTATTCATATTCTTGGTGTTTGATTACAATTTTTCTATTAAATATGATCTTTTTAAAGTAAAAGTACAATTTCTGATAAAAATTTAATCTGAAAGTAACCCCAAACAGTCATTTAATTATTAAATCCCGTGTAAGTGCAAAAAGGTCAAGAATATGAGTATCGGTAAATAGCCTATCTTTCATTAGTTAGAGGGGAAAAGTATATATTTTAATCATTTTTTTGTAATCATTTGGCTATGTTCTTCATCATATTGAAGTTTGAAAACATTGTGACAAAGACTTCTAAAAAATATTTACAAATATAGGGTGCATAATTGACTAAAAATAATAGAGTTCATTTGACTATTTTATTTAATGGTGGACTTATCTTTTATGTTAATTAAATAAAAAAGAAATTATTCTTGATGAAATATTGTTTAATATTATTCAGTTTAAAAAGTTTATAAACGATGATGTTTGAAGAAGTATTTTTGTGATTTTTCATATTCCCTTTATGACAAGTACCCCTAAAAAAAATTGAAAATGTGAAGTCGCAGAATGTAAATACCATACCAAGTTTCACAGCCTGTTCTAGATTAAAAAACAAGGAAACATATCATGATATCTTAACTGATTGATAAGCAAGTACTAATTTATCATTTTGAAAAGTTTGAAAATCTTGTGACAAAGACTTTTCCGACAAGGGTTCTACCTTAATTCTTGTTTTACTCCACCCTTTTACTCAGTTCTGAGTATATTTTTCAGAGAATTTAATATGAAAATCAGAACAAACATTTTCATTGTTGTAACGTCTTCTTTATAATGTATATTAATATGAAAAGTTAATTGAAGACCATTTCTTTTTATGTCCCCGTAATCGAAGATTCGTGGGGGATATAGTTCTATCGTGTTCGTCTGTATGTCCGTCTGTCTATCTGGCGGTTTGTTTGTCCGCAAAAACATTAACCTTTACCATAACTTTTCATTTATTGGAGCTATGACTTTCATATTTAATATGTATATTTCTTGTGACAAGACCTTACTTTGGGTACCACTAAATTTGACCTTTTGACCTTTACCTTGGAGTCCCATTTTACACAAAAATGCCAAATTTTTACTTTGGCCATAACTTTTAAACGGTAGATACTAGTACTCTCATACTTCAAATATGTAGTTTTTTGGCATTACCTTTCATTTGATATTAAAAACCATGACCTTTTGACCTGGACCTTGGAGTTTTCCGTACTTATGATTTTTTTTTACCTTGGCCATAACTTTTGAACGGTAAGGGCTAGGGTATTCATACTTCACATATGTAATCCTTGTTACATTAAACATTTTCTTCAGAAATCATCAACTTTGACCTTTGAGTTTGACCTACATTTCAAAAACTTATCCTTAGCCATTACTTTTGAACAAGTGGTGCTAGAGCTTTCCTATTTTGCAGTTGTATTTCTTGTGAGAAGACCCTACTTTGGGTAACAATATATTTTAATTGCATTTAAGAAAAGTTTAATCTTCGCTATGTTGCCATACAGGGGCATAGCTGTTTCACAAACACATTTTTTTAAATATGAGGATTTGCGGATAAGAGATGGATACCTCAAAGCGTAACAGACGGACGGACGGACATCCCGATCACTATATACCCTCCCGCTTTTCAAGCGGAGGATATGATAATATATAATACTGCTGACTTTTTCTGTCAGTTCGATGATTTCCACCATCAAAAAACAATGTTTACCTAACCCTTAAGGCTTGATAAATCTTTTACTCCTTTAGATTCTGAATCATTGCATTTACCTTAAAATATGTCTATAATTGTATAATGTTATGAGATCAACATATCATCAGTTTATTCCCAATAAGCTCAGGTGAGCATTTTGGCCAATGTGCTTCTTTATCAAATTTTTTGCCCCCTAAAAATTTTAGCTTTAATCTACAGGGGGTCATTTTTCTTCACGTGGGTTCTGCAAATTTTTAGGGAAGTGACACTTTTTCTACGGGCAAAAGGGTCATTTTTCTACGTCGAATAATGACCGGGGGTCATTTTTCGCTGTCGAAAAATGACCCCCGGTCATTATTCGATGGGGGTCATTATTCGTCTTTACACCGGCAGTACATATAAAAGGTTCCATAGCTTAACAATGAATTTACACAGAACAATTTCATGAATATTGTTGGGGATGATCCACAGATGCTCCGGTGTTTTGCTTGCGCAGAGAATGTTGAATCTAGCAAAGTCAGGGTCGACAAGCATTCGGTTGCGCCTAGAGGCAGAGTGAAACGAGATGACAGAAGATTTCACTGATGTTTTCCACTGAGATTTGTTGGGGAAGAATCCACTTTCGAGATAATCAGTTAACACGTGGTATAAGTTGTATTTCAATAGTATGGGAATTATGTCTCGAATAAACTCATAATGTTTAGTACTGGAGTTGTACAGGTAAGAGAACAGACGGATGATGAATACACGCTTGGTGAGGAAGGTTGTGTTGAGTTCACAGAGACGACCAAAGAATTGAAACTTCTTAATGTCAATCTCTGCTGTAATAGGAAGGAGACCTGGAAGGCTTGTCTGATCTTTTATGATGGGTCAGTCCCATAACACGTTTAACAACGAGATGTCATTAAAATGTATAAATATTACGGAGAGGTGTCAAACTCCGAGGGTCTTATATTTCATTTTGAAAAGAATGAAAAGCTACGAACAGTAATAAATTAATTGTCTATTGAAACAATGCAAATTGGGAGCAGAGCAAACACGGTCCCTCCGAATATTAAAGGTGGGATATAAGTCCGTATAGGAGTAAGCATCTTCCGTATATCCAACGTATGCATATGGCTCTTCCCTACGTAACCTTGCCAGTGTTGTGTAATTTTGAAGTTACTCCACAGTTATTAATATTTTTGAGAGGATTAAGAACAGGTTTGGAAGAGCATATGCTTTATGCCGTAAATATCATCCTTTGTATGGAGTTTTGGATATTGGAACCTATCTATAGGTATGATAGATTCTGATAAACACCTGATATTTTATATGAGCAATGGTATTAGACGTTTGAAAATTTGACAAGTAGAATTTGGAACTGACAATTTGGCATGAGGATTTACAAATAGGACAAGGCAGATGCGACTGGAAGATGTGACCGGTGACGCATAATATTTGGTCCGCCTCCTTTAAAGATCCGACCGCACCTAATACGACAACATGTTAGGTCCGGTCTGGCTCTATAACAAAAGTTCCGCACCCGGTCTATTATACAAAATTGTTTAATTATTGTTTTTGAATTAATAAGGAATATATAATCTTATTAACAGAGATGTGTTTCCTCCAAGAGAATATAGTAAACAACATAAGTAAGAAATTAATAGGAAAATAAATGAAAAGAAAGGGGTTTTTTTTCTTTTTTTTTTGCTCTGTTCAGAGATTTGTATTGTTTGTAGATTTTTTAAAGATAGATCACCGTGCGTTATCTGTATATTTTCATGAAGGTCGACAGTATAGCCATGGTATTTTTGAGAATAATTTTATTCTATCATCAGAATGTGTTACCACAAGTGACGGTCAATATGAGTAAACCAGACGAGGTTCCTGAGTCAGTGAGAGAGAGGGCGCTGTACAGGTACCTGGTGAAACTGAGGCCGAAGACGTACAATGGCAGCTACAGTGACATCTGGAGGGAGTATGGAACCTTACTGATAGCTGAAAATCAACTGGATCTCGCCAGGAAAGCTAATGTAAACAGTGTTGCTAAAAGAATTTGGAGTATACTTAAAATGACCTAGATTTTATGATACCATTCTAATTATTTCAAAAATACTTTGCTAAAAGATTTTGCAGTACACGTAAAATGAGCTAGACTTAATGATACAAATGGAATTGTTTGAATGCAAATTTTATGGTAAAAATAGGAACAAATGATACTTTTCTATTTTACTTCTGATGTACAATTTTAATTTAAAGTCAACTATCATTTAGCATATTTAAAGTAGTAATTAGAGATAAATGTAATTATTTTGTCTATCTGTCTGTCAGTCAGTAGGATTATACAGGAAGTAAGCAATTTTTTTTGCAAAAATCCCTGATGGTCATTTGATATATAAACCACACTTTACTGTTTCTCTGCAGGGTCCAGACAGAAACATTTATCTTATTGTAGATAAAAGACAGTTTTATTCCATGCAGGCAGACCTTCTGAAGAAGACAGAGGAAGTCGAGGAGCTCTCTACAAGGTACAGATACACTTCTTAATGAACCTGTCTCTTAATTAGTGACCATTAAATAATTATTAAACTTTTACATGTTAACAGGTTCACAAGAGTTATTAATCAATGCTGCATTTTGCATGCTTAGTTGATCTTAAGATCAAACCTTGAATTTGCTATTCATTCAATTTTTTATCTTTTTTTCGAAATTGAAGAATATTATCATTATGAGCAATCAAGCATAAAACAGAAATTCCTCTGAATCTGTGGGGAGAATCCTTGTTATATTTCATTGATGGAATAAAAGTGTCCATCAACCTGCTTTCTTAGCAGTCCTTATTTAGAATCAGAAGCTCAATTTATTAGATATTTAAAATTTTAAAATCAGTAAATGAAGGTTAAGATCAAAACATAATGGATTTTTGCATTTCCCAGTATTATTCTTGTGATGAAATTTATTTAAACCTGCAGAACTCTTATGCAACTTCATTTAAGTGAGTGAAGGACAAATTTGCATAGTGGAGCCATGTTTTAAAAGTGAAGCTTATAGGCACTTGTATAAAAGTATAACAATTTGCCTTGTATCTATGTTTCTAGCATTGTTTGTTTATTTGTCAGGTTGACAAGATTTGCCAGCCAGCAGTTGACCGAGGGTGACCCTAACATTGCAGACCTGAGTGACGTCCACCGCCCCACCAGACTGGGAGAGATGTACAGTCAGCTTTTTGATGATGAGTGGTCTGAGGCTTTTGAGGCCTTAAAACCAACCACAAAAGAGGATGAGGATGAAATCTATCCAAATACACTGACAATGCTACAGAAGATTGTAAAGGTTGGTAAAGAGAGAATGGAAATGTTTGGTTCTGTGGGAAATTTCTAAAATAGTGTTTGATTAAGTGTTTGTACATTGATTATATTGTAATTTGAATCATGAAAAGAATTGCAGGATAAAAATTTTAAGATGGGAAAGAACAAAGTTCACCTGAGGCCTTCCTGCTATGATTTTTTTTTATTGGAACTTTTAGTTTTAGTGGGAATTATTCCATTTTACAAAAACCCGCGGTGACCTAATATCAATTAGAAATGACCAAATTTTCTCACTAGTCCATGCAATATGATGACATTAATTTCTTCATTTTCCTTAAATCCTGAAAAAGTCATTCAAAATGGCCAAACGTTAAGCTTTTCCAACGCATAGCCCCAAACCTCATATCAAAGTTGTTTAATTGTTTAAAAAAAGAACTGTTTTAGAGGATTCTTTTCCATAATTTTTTTTTGGATCGGAGGTTGTGCTAATATTTTACTTAGTAGTTGAAGATGCTCAAAGTCATCCATTTTCTTCAAAATTCAAGAATATTGCAATTTTACAAACCATATTTAGCAAAACCTAAACTCTCAAAGGAAACTTTTTTTTATTGGTATGTCTCTACTTTATACTGATGTTTATAATGGAATATCGAGAGTCTTTCAGTTTATAGGTATACTCAGTAGACACAAACCTTTTTGTAGAGTAAGTTAATCTAGCTTAGTCTGTGCTATGACAGAAAGTTTGAAAAATAGATATTTTGAGGTAACTTTACCACTGTTAACATGAATATTGATTAAATGAAATTTTTGGATTTTTTTAATCTAGAAAGTTTTTAGCTTTTGTAAAGAGAAATCTCAGGAACAATTGCAAAAGCTGGAAAATCATATAAAAGGAGCCCTTCAACAAGACACAGCAAAAGTAAGTTTATTTTTAATACTAAATTACAAAGTAGTTTACGTGTTGGTACAGTAATAAGTTAAAGTAAGTAAATTTAGATAATTCAGCAAGTACATATTAATGTTATGACTCAGTGAGTTGCTATCAACCATTTTTTGTGTTATTATTTTTGTGATACTTCAGTTTTGAATGTATCCCCAACTTCTATTTTTCTGAAGATGCAACATTCTACAAAAAAGGAGAAGTCCAAGTCTCCACTACATCAGGTGGTGGAGAGGTACGCTAAGCAAATCAGAAAGGCAGCATCTAAAGAGACAGCAAAACTAATGGCTCAGGTAGGAATTTACTCCTGCAGACAGCATCCAAAGAGACAGCTAAACTGTCTGTGGACACGCATAGGTAGGAAACATTTACTCCTGTAGGCCACATCTAAGAGACAGCTTAACTAATGGCTCAGGTAGGAATACTCCTGTAGGCAACATCTAAGGAGACAGCTAAACTAATGACTCAGGTAGGAATACTCCTGTAGGCAACATCTAAAGAGACAGCTAAACTAATGACTCAGGTAGGAATACTCCTGTAGGCAACATCTAAAGAGACAGCTAAACTAATGACTCAGGTAGGAATACTCCTGTAGGCAACATCTAAAGAGACAGTTAAACTAATGACTCAGGTAGGAATGCTCCTGTAGGCAACATCTAAAGAGACAGCTAAACTAATGACTCAGGTAGGAATACTCCTGTAGGCAACATCTAAAGAGACAGCTAAACTAATGACTCAGGTAGGAATACTCCTGTAGGCAACATCTAAAGAGACAGTTAAACTAATGACTCAGGTAGGAATGCTCCTGTAGGCAACATCTAAAGAGACAGCTAAACTAATGACTCAGGTAGGAATACTCCTGTAGGCAACATCTAAAGAGACAGCTAAACTAATGACTCAGGTAGGAATACTCCTGTAGGCAACATCTAAAGAGACAGCTAAACTAATGACTCAGGTAGGAATGCTCCTGTAGGCAACATCTAAAGAGACAGCTAAACTAATGACTCAGGTAGGAATGCTCCTGTAGGCAACATCTAAGGAGACAGCTAAACTAATGACTCAGGTAGGAATGCTCCTGTAGGCAACATCTAAAGAGACAGTTAAACTAATGACTCAGGTAGGAATGCTCCTGTAGGCAGCATCTAAAGAGACAGTTAAACTAATGACTCAGGTAGGAATGCTCCTGTAGGCAGCATCTAAAGAGACAGTTAAACTAATGACTCAGGTAGGAATGCTCCTGTAGGCAGCACCTAAAGAGACAGCTAAACTAATGGCTCAGGTAGGAAAACTCCTGTAGGCAGCATCTAAGGAGACAGCTAAACTAATTGCTCAGGTAGGACATTTACTTCTTTAGGCATTCTAAAATGACAGCTTAACATTTTAGTCACTGACTATTTGCATACCAGTATTTGATTTTTATTCATTTGAGTAAGCAAATTATTTTTTCAAATGATCATTCCTCAGCTGTGATATGTTTTACAACAAATTAATGTTTGCAAAAAATGTTAGTTTACAACAAAGTGTCGGATTCATATACTAGTATTAAAAATAAAGTGTATTATTTTTTTTAAAAAAAGGTATTCATTCAACAAAAGCTGAGTGAATTGTTACCTGATGAGAAGACCCGTCAGGATGAGCGAGTAGTTACCTACGTCAGTAAGTGTGTAGAACTGTGCTGGTACATGTGTATGCAGGATCCCCCAATGGAGCTGGTCTTCCCACAGAAAGGTGACACCATGGACAAGAACTTGTTTTCTCACCACGGCAGGAAGGGGAAGGTGGTGGACATCTGTGTCTGGGCTGCTCTCCTCCTCCACAGGGAGGGACCAGTCGTGTGTAAAGGATATGTCCTCCCAGAGGAGAAAAAGTAAAGGGATAGTATCATAGTATTGCTAGAAAAGGCATTTGGATGCACTTCATTCCCAATCAACAGGGGCAGAGTAGATCCAAAACCCATGGCTAGTGAAGACAAAGATCAAGTATTACTGGTATTATATATACATGTAGATGCACATAGTTTCTGTGAATTGCAGCTGAATACATTTTCTGACTATATTTACACATGAGAGTTATATGTTTACATACTCCATAATTATGTTAGCCAGAAGAATTAATGATTTTCCTCTCTTTGCTTGGACCTTTTATTAGTTATGATCATTTTATTTATATGATTCAATTTCTAAATATTTATAAATAAATCATTGTTTTTATTTTAGAAAAAAATGTAACTTATAATGTTTGATGGTGAATGCGACATCTACTATTTGTCTGAATTGAAAAAATAATCAAATAAAATGCATGAAACTGACAATGACTCTTAAAGCTTTGAGGAATTAAAAATCATAACCAGTAACTCAAAAAAGAAAGATAGCAATTGATAAGCCTGATTTTATTTATAAATGTCTTCTATGAAACGATTTTGTTACAATCTTTGTCTGCAGGGTTATTCTTGTCCATAAGATCCATTCTTGCATTCAAGCATATCTAAGTTGTAGTCCATTTCCTGTACTGTTTTTTTCATTTTAATTACAAAACAAGCCTCACAGTGCCTACTACTAGTATTCGACTAAATGACCCATCCATCCTTTTTATTTTTTTTTTCAAGTATAGTCCTGCTGCACATGGCATTACTGACAAAGAAAAATAGGTAAAGAATAGTGATCAACCTAAAAAAAATCTTCAATCAGTACAAATCTTTGAACAGACCACTGAAAATTCCAAAAATGGGGTCAGGTGCCTTGGTGGAGTAAGCATCCCCTGTTGACCGGCTACATGGTGAATGCTACTGGTCAACTAGTAAAAATCAAAGATATTGCATTTGATATGAAACAAGTCAGCCAAAATATGACAGAGTTCTTATAATAGGTGATATATTTTATTAAGTTCATTATAACCACCATAGAATAAAGCCTGTCAATGGTTCAATATTGATTGTACTCGCATAATGCTCTTCAGAATCCAATAAGTTTCGAGACATAGACACAGCATGCAGGTAATAGCGGGACAGTCTACTAAGATAAGGAATGTCGACAATTGAGCAGGTAATGTAGTCTCATTTGTCATACAATTGAGTTGGCTTTTGTCATTTTTAGTCAATAAAGCAAAAAAGATGTGACAGACTGTGGTGAATCGAGTGGACATATAGATGGATATAACTATTGTTATAATACTGTAAAAAAAATTATGACATTTTTCAAAATATTGTATGTTGCCTTAAATCGTCATACAGAATGTATGGTGTGACTATGTCATTGTTGAGATTCAAATACTAATATTGAGTCTAAATCTAATCGTCCTTAGTTTTTCATCATCCAGTTACTGCAAATAAACTACAAAGATTTTATATCATACCATAAAGTCACCATTAAGCAAGTTCTATGGTCAAAACAATGAGCCTGTCAACAATATGGTAAATGTTGATGCACGTTTTCATATTAATTGTGAATCTATTACTTAGAATTGGCATCTGACAGAATCATTAGAAATTTTAATAAAAAGGAAGTTTTGTCCTCAGTTGGAAGATCGGTCTCCCTGTACATAAGACGAAATATGGTGAGAAAATGAACTGTATTCGATCTCAAAAGTCCATTTAACATTACAATAGAAAACACGGACCTCCCAAAAATCAGATGTGGGATCAAGTGCCATGGGGAAGCGAGCAATCCCTCCCGAACGGTTACATCCACCGTGTATTCCTGATCATTACCGAGAAATTACAGGAAAACACCGTGGACAACTCAGTTTATAAGTGAAGGCTTAACAATCAACACGAAATAATGACTTTAAACAAAACTGCTGATATTTTTGTTCAGAAATTGTTCATACGTATAACATATTCTTCCTTATCGAATCAAGTGAGAGATATAAATTCCTTATACAGGTGACAAAGGTATTTTGATGCATAATTAAGGGAAGTTGATTGAAAAGTTAAAGTTATCACATTTATCATAAAACTTTATTGCTGAATAACCATTAACGTCTTTCTCTAGTAAAGATCCAAGTATGAAATAAATCTTTATTTCAAGCTCACCGGGATATATCATGTAGACCTAAGAATGGAAATAACTATTTTTATTGACAATACGTCGTCGATATATCTAAATGTCGAGTTGAAGGCCACAGCAAATGTTTACTAACCCCTCCATGGAGGTCGTATTTACCAGCTCTTATATTGATTTAATGGACTTTTTTAGCTTGAATACTGTTTTTTCTCCATATTTTTTTCAAGTGAAAGATTTTGCACAAATTTTTCTTCATATGTAAACAGAAAAAAGTCTTTTAATAACGGGGCGCAATTGGTACCCATGGGAATTCCAATAATTTGTAAGAAGACCTGGTATCCAAAAAAAAACACACATAGATATGTTTATCTTAAACTATGTCTGGAAATTTTTTGGTCTTCATTTTCAGCTTTCTGAATCAGCAGTAACGGCATGTCCAGGATAACAAAGATATAAAGAAAACAAATTTATTAACAAGATTAATGAAATATGAAAATAGCAAACAGCAATCAAACTCCAAAATTAATTGAAACAAAATAAAAGCAGAACAGAATGGGATCTCTAGAAACATAGAGCTAGGTCGCATCAGGTGCCATGGAGAAGTAAGCATCCCCTGTCGTCCGGTCTCATTCAATGTGTGCTCCTTGTCATTACCAGAAAAAATTTAAGTTTGTGGACAATTGAATTTGTAAGTAAATATAAAAAAAAATATTACGAATAAAATTTCACAGCCATATCGAAGTCTACAAAAGCAAAAATATAACAATATAGAGAATGTACATGATGTGATAAGGTCTGCGTTAAGTTGTGAGCTGTTCTGCTTGTGTTCGTTGACCAAGACGTCTATAAAAAGCAACACTCCTAATTTTTTTTTTAAAAGAGTGTAGTTATACAAGTATGTACAAAAAAATATCAAAATATAGTCCAAAAGTTTGATTTGATGTAAAGGCTATTTGATATACAAGTATTTCTTACAACAGTAATAGCTAATAAAACTGCTTAAAATAACCATACCTAGTCCTAAGAGACCATAACACGTTACCAGATGATAAAATGTGTAACGAAACACGACCTCGTGACACCAGTTTCTTGGCTCATGAAGGGGCTGGTCAAAGTTTGGCTTCCAAATATTGTAAAACCATATATTTCCCATAACAAACCATACTAACAGAAATATGGTCAATATAAAACTAGTGAACTTCGTGGTTCTGCGCACGACAGCGTCCTCTGTATCTGCGTCATCATCTTCGTCATCGCACGTGTCACTGTTCCTCTTCTTCTGGTTCCACAACATCAGGAGGACCTTAATGAGTCCAAAGCTGCCACCTACCAACAGGTAGATTGGAATACGAGGCTCAACAGGGCATTCATTACGATATGTTGATCCTAAAATATACATTAAAAGCATGTAAACTATTAGCACAAGTGTCTGGCCATTGAACGTTCCGTCAATTGATCTGTTAGACACGTGAAAATCACTATATACTATAGTAATGGTCACTGTTGAGCTTACTTAAACATATACCTACCTACGGCTATCATGGACAATGGTAATGCTGTGAACATCAATAAGAATACTGTACTCAAAACTAAAATGCAGAAATAAAACAACTAATCAATATTACAGAGGCCATCTCTTATAACACGGTTAATGGGAATTACAAATTTTTAGCATACTAGTATAAATTAAGAAATTTAGCGCCTAAAACGTTATTGTAGAAAGTTCAGTATCCACAGTTTCCCTTCTGCAATTTTAACCATTTAAATCGTGCAAATGGTCAGCAAATTATGAATTATTTGGCTTCCGATTTCGGGGCTTTTTACCTAAAGTATAAAGTGCACAAAAAATAATGAGTTTTCCCTTTCATCTTGTCTTACTTGTGCTCCATAGAACCCGATTAGTCCTTGACAGGAAGTCGACGATACCCTCGCAGTCGGACGTGTTCTCTTGGATCTGAGACAGAACACTGCCGTACGACGACGAATCGCCCTGAGAAGTAGTGGTAAGGCGACTGGAACTCTTGTACACTGCTCTCTCGTCATCCAGAGACTGAAAAGTCAATATCAGATTGTGACAGAAAATTCTATTATACCAATGACTCAAAATTGATACGTCTAATTGAAAATTAAGTACAATTAATTGATTATACGAGGGTCATTCAAAAAATACGTAGACAGTGCACCTCATTGTCATATGACTATTACAAGAATATAGATCAACCCATTTTCGTAAACATAAACCTTTCTTTTATCGAAGTGTGAAGTTTCATTCCATTTGATTAAATAGAACTCATGTTAGCCAAAATTTGAAGTAACATGTTTTGTTACCACGGAGCACGGTTAACCAGTATTGTAACGTCAAAAACAACGCTGAGAAAGTTTATCAAAAGTATACATTCTTTGTTTATTTCAAACACGGTTTGTAGCATCTTCTCCATTCAAAACACATATCCACAACACTTAACGCCTAGTTTGCTAACAATTGTACAAATATAGCTTGAAGTAGTATGTTATTGTTTTCAAATTCTTTAATTTACCATGCAACTCTATTATTTCTGCAACATTGAAGCACACATCACGTTCAATGACGTTCCTAACTCTTTTGACAATATTTTTTAACTTAAACCGGTTTCTTTGCAGACAATCCATCGTCTGATTCAAACTCGCTACCACTCAAAAATCGTATTTTCAATTTAATACAAATACACAGATTATTTTTCATACATATCCTGGTTTATAAGGATTTTTAAGGTTGTAGAAGAAGATCCCGAATGTAAAGTCTAATTTTATTGCTACTTGCTGCTCCGTGTCGTCCTCCAACGTCATGGTTTTTTTGCCTTTTTTATCAAGTCCATATGTATTTAGAAGCTGATATCTTTTAAATGAAGCGAGATATTACGTAACCTGATTTCATTTTTATTAATACAGCAATACTTTATTTAAACATGTAAATTTAATTTCGTTTCAGCTCCATTTATTAGAGGTATAGCTGTAAATACTATAAAGTGAAAATTAGAACATTTACTAAATTTTGATGGTGCTCCGTGACCCCATTTTTGCTGTTCTAAATCCTTGGTAATTTTAATAAATATGAAGATACATTACAATTTTTTTACTCAAGTTATTTGAATCTGTTGTTAAAATATTTGTACCAAATATGGATATAATATGACATTAAATAAAAAAGTTAGGACAAAAGTCTACGAACTTTTTGAATGACCCTCGTATAATTACCGTGACACTTACAAATGACTAAAGATTGAACATGCAAAGTTCTACTTTATTGCCGTGACACTTACAATTGACTGGAAGTTGAATTAAAGTGACTGAAAATTTAATACAGGTGTTTAAACATTTTATACCACATACTAGTAAACTAAATATTATTTACAAAATACTTCATCAGTGTCTGAACGTCATGGTGTACATAGTTCTATCGTCATACAGTGTGTCAATGTCATTGTAGTGATTCAAACCATCATCTTGTGTCTGAATGTGACAGTCCATATTGCTCCGTCATCCAGTTACTGCACTTAAATATAATCATAAAGCATGTATATATCATAGGTCTGACACTGTCAGCAAATACAGTCTAGCATTATGACAAATGTGTTTGCATGTTACAAAGCCAATATTTAGAAATTGGCTAAATATTTCCGTGTTTTTAGCATTAGAAAAGAGCTCAAAGCGGGTTTGACTAGTCGATAGGGAATGCACACCTCTGACAATGACCTGACAACTGATTTTTTAGAGACCTGTTTGCTCTGCTCCTGATGTGTTTGTTTGAATAGACTTTTGGGCATGAACTTAGTTTTTTTGTTATAAAATTTCATATAATACCTTCGTTAACAAGTGTTCAAAATACTTACCACCAGACATTAAAATTGAAAACATTTCTATCTTTTTAATCATTCGGTGTTGGAAGTTTGTTTGTTCTATGATTATTAACAACAATACTTTCTTTACCTTGTTTAGAGAAATATGAAAAAATATCGTATATCGTATTTTCATTTAGATATTAGGATTTGCTGGGTTTTTTGTTTCGAAAGATAACATTGGTCCTGGATTGGTCGTAGATTATTTGATTAGAAAGCTTGCTAATGAAATCTACAGATTTGGGGTCTTTGTTCTGGACTTTAATAAGTATTTCTTGCAATGTCTCTTACAACAAACCTTATCATGTTACTATCCAGTCAGTGTCTAGCGTGATTACAAAAAAAAATATGTGTACTTTACCATAAAGGTAAGTGACCTTTCTCAGACGAAATTAGATTCAAATTAGTGAGTGGATTACATGTTATATTATTGTAAAATACCGTATGAGCAAAATTTTTAGCGAGGATTTAATTTTGGCATAATAAGCGAAAGTGCTGAAAGCGCTAAAATTGAATAACGGTAAATATTAATTACATTCTATACGTAAAAGCTTCTTTATTGAGCATTTTGAAATCGCTAACATTATATTTCGCTTATAATTAAATGTGTCTTTTTGAGGACAAATCGCTAAATTTGTGACTCGCTTAATTTCCACTTATACGGTATACGTATATTTTAGTTGTGCTTTGCGTGGTTAGAAACGACGTCATTATAAGATTTTTTGAAAATGATGAATCATGTGAATGGTGTCCTTAAATAAGAGATTTAATTTCGGCAACACAATACATGTATTCAAGCAATATCGGTAAACCTAGCTTTTTTTATAACGAAAAAGCATGGCATAATAAAGCATTAACCGTTTATTGGTTTGTTATGACGACAAAGCATTAATTCAATGCATATATACTCCTAGTACGCATCTGTTAATATTAATATAAATTATTCCATAAACCATAAATATTCTCCATTGTTATTTTTTAAAATAACATTTTAAAACAAAGAAAAGTAGTCTTTTTAGGATAATAAACATCATACATATATAGTTTTAACTATAATACACTTGACGTTGAACTGAAAATTGATTGAAGGCAAGTTTTGCTTTGCCTTAAAGTTATTAATCCTAATAACGGCAATTACATGAGCAATCTTATCAAACAAAGTAAGTGTATGGTTTACTTCTACCCTCCTTATTAGCAGACCTATTCTGTATTCATATCAAGCAGAATTTGTCCAAAATACTATACGTGAAAAGAAGAAAACATTTGCTGTCGCCTTTAATCGACATCTAGATATATCGATGACGTATTGTCCATTAGCAATGGTAATATCCATTCTTATGTCGATATATCCTGGTGAGATTCAGATAAAAGATACCACAGAGTCAGACACCTTCGTTTCGTATTTTTATGTTTTACTTGAAAAAGACACTAAGGGTAATCTAACAACCAAGGTCTATGATAAACGTTATGACTTTAACTTTACAATCGGCAACTTTCCTTATTTTGCAACAATATAACATCATCACCTGCATACGGAGTTTATATATATTATTTGATTCGATAGCAAGAGCATACTCTAAGTATGAACAATTTCTTAAACGAGGTAAAGTATTGACAAACAAGCTGATGAAACAAGAATATCAGCATTCTTATTTGATGTAATCATTTTAAAAGCTCTATGGTTGATACAACGACCTTCTCAGCAAATACACAAATGCAGACTGACAATTTTCATACTAATTGTTAGTCCATTATTTATATAGTGTATTGACGACGGGTTTTTTTGTCAATTAAAGATCAAAAGTCCATTAAACAATACAAAAGAGGAGTAGAGCAAACACGGACCTCCGAAACATCAGAGGTGGGGTCAGGTGCCACGGAGGAGTGGGTATCCCCTACCAACCAGTCAGATCTGCCGTGTGCTCCTTGTAATGATCGGAAAATCCTTCATCAATTCAGTGTGTAAATAATGGCCTAAATCAGTATGAAAAAAGTCAGTCAGCATTTGACTTAATAATAAATTGTATTTGCTAGGCAGCAGCATTTTTTGCAGAATTGTTGAATATTTATTTGGTTACTTATCCATTGACTCAAATAAAATAACTCCTAACTAGCCCAATTATTTTCTCTCCATGAATCTCGAAATGATCCTTAGTGTCAAACCCATGCATGTTCTAAAAACTAGACTTGTGATACTAGTAATTCGGTCTACTGCAAGACTAAGAATATTCCTACCTCGCAGCTCTGCTTTAGGTTCATACTGCTAACAACTGTTGGCTTTCTTCTGCTGTTCTTAGCAATGTTAGCAAGGGACCCATACCGGGTCCAAAAGGCACACATGTTCTCGTCGGATATAACAAAAACGCAAACTCTACTGTTTTCCTGAGTCACATTAGTTGATCAACATGTTCGCCCCCATGCGTGATATTTAGCACCCATTATCACTTTGTTAGCATCAATAATATCCATCCTTTATCAAGAGAAAGTTGATGGGGTTTCAAATGTTTATTATGAATGAAGTACGGAAAAAAGACTCCTCTCTTATTAAAAACAGAAATATATTGCCAATTACGCTTTATTGAGGAGAAAAACTGTTACGAGGATTGGTCGAGTATCAGTGTTATGATTTTCATTAAAAACTTCATCAAGGAAGTACACATTGTAATTTGTGTTATCAATTCTATACCTATAAGTTGTAGACGAAGCAATATCACAATTTAAAAAAAGAAAGTCTAGTAATTGCTTATACATGTACTTTTAGCTACCTCTACTAAAATCATCAATATACGAGACCCATAGTATAATAATAACACAAGGTATATACTGTTGATTCCTTTTTCGCGAGTATACTGATTATCGCGAAATGACTCTTCAATGTCAATAAGCGATTATTATAATTCGCAAATTGACGGTTGATCAATACATTTTTTATAGACATTAGAACCATGAAAATTAGTGGGAATCATTTTGCTTTGCGTGTGATTCCACTCGTATATTAAGTATTCTACTGACAGTATCTGTATCTAAATCCGCCCACCCCTTTCCTCAGAAACGTACCCATTTACAATTTCAGAGAAAATGCATTGGCAAAATGTTTGTTACCATTGTCTTCTGATAATTTATCTACGCAACCATATATGACGTGTATGTCTGTATTTTCTTTTATATCCGTTAACAGCGTCAAAACTCTGCTCGCTGAATCCATTCAATGGACAGTGCTAATCACACACAGAGATTTTGTTTGGCTAAAAATATGTTTCTAAAACTATCGAAAAAAAACGTTTTGTTTTTTTTATGGAAAATGAGACCAATCAAATTTTATTTATTCAATACAATATTTAATACCTGAAATTGAAATTTTTGACCCACTCATTTTTTTTTAATTTTGCTTATTGCCCAAGATTAGCATGCATGTTTATATTATTTCATGGTTAAGTTCGACTTCTCTATTCAGCGAACAGCTTCCCAAGTCAAGAGTTTCTGATCCACGCCGCTATTTATTATTTTATCAAGAAGCGCTTTGATATTTAACTTTTTTACTGAAAGATATAATTTTTTTTCTATCAAATAAAACATTGGTATTGTACTCACTTTTCTCGACACGGTTGATTTAGTTTGCTGCAGGTCAAAGTACCGATGAGTGTTAAACGACTCCACGACGGACGGGGCGGAGAGACGATGAGTCGAACGGGAGGGAATTTGACCGTGTGTTGCTAGGTATGCAGGTGCAGAGGTTCTCCTCCCCCGCCCTCGGTGCTTCCTTATAATGGTCCCCCTCCTCATCCCGATATCGTGGTGAGTACTGTCACGTGGTGCAGGCGGTGTTCGGTTTTGTTCTCATTTAAACCATAATATGCCGTTTATTTCTAAACAGTTCCCTCTGGTGAGTTTTTGGATACCATTCCTGTAATTCGAAATCCTTGAGACAAGACAGGTAGGTGTTTGTTTTCTCCACTACCAGTATAAAGAACTGTTGTTTACCTCATCATCCTTTCTAGCATAGAATGTACATTGTCACCTAAAGATCAATACACCTATGTCAGGTAATGAAAAGCTGATTTTCCTAAGCTTATATTGGATTTTTTTCAAATGCTGTAGGAATGGAAAGGTTACACGGAGTTTAATTCCAGCAAAAGAAATAAAGTTTTTATTATATATGATATAAAGTGTTCATATTATAATTTAATTCATTTTCCCTTATTTATGCAGCAACAAACCATCACCTAAATACGGGGTTTATATCTCTCAGTTGATTTGATACGCATGAGCATGCTCAACATGCATGATCTACAATTTCTGAAACAAGATTAATTATTGACGGACAAGTTGATGAAACAAGGATATGGAAATAACGAACAGTATTCAATCTCAACGTCCATTAAACAATATACAAAATAAGAGCAGAGCAAACACGGACCTCCGAAACATCAGAGGTGGGATCAGGTGCCATGGAGGAAAGAGCATCCCCTGCCGACCGGTCACACCCGCCGTGTGCTCGTTGTCATAATCAGGAAATAACGGAAAAAATCCGTCGTCAATTCAGTGTATAAATAATGGACTAACAATTGGTATGAAAAACGTCAGTCAGCATTTCATTCAATGATAAATTGTATTTGCTGACAAGGTCATTGTATCGACCATAGAATTTACGAAATGATGACTTTAAACGAGACTGTTGATATTCTTGTTTCATCAACTTGCTTGTCAATAATTTACCTCGTTTAAGAAATTGTTCATACGTAGAGCATGCTCTTGCGTATCGAATCAACTGAGATATATATACTCCGTATGCAGGTGATGTTGGTATATTGCTGCATAAGTAAGGGAAGTTGACGATAGAAAACTTAAAGTCATCACGTTTATTATATAGCTTGGTTGTTAGATTACCATTAGTGTCTTTTTCAAGTAAAATATCCAAGTATGAAGCAGAAGTGTCGGACTCTGTGGTATCTTTTATCTCAAGCTCAGCAGGATATATCGTGTCGATGTAGGAATGGAAATTATCATTATTAATTGACAATAAGTCGTCGATATATCTAAATGTCGAGTTGAAGGCCACAGCAAGTGTTTTCTTCTTTTCACGCATAAGATTTTGCATAAATTCTGCTTCATATGAATATAAAAATAAGTCTGCTTATAACGGAGCGCAATTTGTACCCATGGGAATTCCAATAGATTGTTGGAATACCTGGTCTCCAAAAACCACATAGATATTGTCAATCAGAAACTCAAGCATCTTCTTGATGTCAACTTCAGAGTACTTATGTGTGCAATCAGAATCTGTTTTAACAAAATAATTTTTCAAATGACCAATGACGAGGTAAGTAAATTTAGGAGTTCCATTTTTGTTGAAGAAGCAGCTGTCAATGATATCAAAAAGCCTGGATTTTAATTTGTCGTGGGGAATTGTTGTGTATAAAGTTGAAAAGTCGTAAGTTTTAAGCTGTTGATTTTTGTAAAGTCTTGTGATTTCAAATTGTCCAAAAGTTAAAGTAAATCAGAACTCTAGTTTAAAGTCATCATTTCGTAAGTTCTATGGTCGATGTATGAACTTGTCAGCAAATACAATTTGTCATTGAGTCAAATGCTGGATGACTTTTCTCATACTAATTGTTAGTCTTTTATTTACAGACTAAATTGACGGCGGATTTTTTCGTTATTTCTTGATCATGACAAGGCGCTTACGGCGAGTTTGACTGGTCGACAGGGGATGATTACTCCTTCCTGGCACCTGATCGACCCCACCTCCGATGCTTTGGAAGTCCGTGTAATCCCCGCTTGTTCCTATTCTGTATTGTTTCATGGACATTTGAGCTTGAATACTTTTTGTTATCTCCACATATTTCAACAAAATAATGTAAAAAGTTCAAAAACCTTCTTCTTTAATTATTGAACTCAGAAATTATTTTACAGCGATTTACAAAATACTGGTAAAGTTTTCAATAGCTTGATGGGTAGCTCAATAGGGTATACATTTTTTTCTGACAAATATCAAGTTTGAATCTAGGTCACAAGGTTATGCATGTGTATCATAAGATCTTACAGATAAGTGTGATTTGATTTTCATGTTGTTTGAAGCCACATGTGCCAAGATTTTCTGCTTTTTAGAAAAAGAATAATTCTCTTTTATTGTAAATATTTTTCAGTTGATATGCAGCATTGATACAACACAACCCCCTTCAATTCTTGCAAAAAGTATTGTATAACAAATTTAGGAAGTTAACTTTCTACTCTGGTTTTCCCTCATCTTAGTCTAATGTCTTATTAACACATGAACCATTAAATTATTAAGAAATCACTGTCTAGTTTGTTGGATATGACAGGGCAGTATCAATAGTTGGATACGTGGGATAAATTGAAAATGATATAACAAGATTATAAAATATTACCAGATTATTGTAAATGATGAGATTGTCAACAGTACAACGTATAGTGTACTCGTAGTTTTCTACATACTCAGATACTGGATGGTACAATATTAGCAGTGTAACTTAAAACATGAGGTTTTAGTGCTACTTAAGTTTTGAAAAGAATGAAAATTCTTGCCCGAAAGGAAAAAAAACCCTCTTATTTCATTTGAACTTGCGTTTAAGTCATACAAATAGATTACAAAAACTTTTTAATTTCGGAAGTGGCAAGATTTTAAAGCAATTAATAAAAAGAATAGTGAGCTAAAAATCTATTAAAATCTGGAATACAATTAAGGGACAGATGATAAACAGAAAAATCAGAAAAAATCAATTAGGCTGATTTTTACCATTTTTCTTTTCCTCATAAAATTCACTTGGCTTGGTATTTTTGGGGGGTTTATAATACACTAATAGCACCAAGCTAACACATTCTGAAAATTATTTTCATCTGTTAACTTTACTGGGCGAGCTTTGTCCATATTAAGAATTTTATTGAAGTAATGATCATTATATATTAATGCGATACGATTTAAAAACTGGTGTCATTTCTTTTGTGCAAGAAAATTAAACAGGTTATTGAGTAAATGTAATATAAGTTCACTCTGTGCTACTTAAGAAACATTTTTGAAGAAAAAAGAAAGTAAAAGAATACAGATTAAATAAGTCTTTACAGCGATTACCTCAATTGCTTACTTTCTGGTGAAAAATTCTAGGTATTCCATTCTCAAATTCTAAAGAGAAAAAAAATTAAAAGATTTTTCCACTTTTCTAAACCTGTGACATTATTAATATCAAGTCTTCCCCAAAGAAAAAATAGTTTACATCATATGTCCCTTAAAAAAATCGCAATTTAAGAAAGTTATTGTTTTTTAAACAATACAACACATTGGCACATACATACACACGTGGCTTCAAAGAATATTGAATCAACTTACATTTACCTGTAAAATCTAATGATACACTCTAGTAACCTATTCACCTAAAACCGTCTTAATGTGATACTTGTTAAACCATATTGTACGCCCTATTGAGTTAACAAGTCAAATATTGGAAACATTTTTTAATTCGATAAATTTTATAATATATTTGCAAAGAAGGAGGATTTCTGTCTATCCTACAAAGGTTGATAGGATACGTGTCCAAGGGATTTTTTCCTCACTACAAGTTGCCCGAAATAAATCTGTTTTGTCGCCATGACGCACCACTGGTTCCAAAATTTTTACTACACCATGAACTAGTCACAAATACTGTTTCGTTCCTGGAAAAGGCGACAAATGTGCAATTTGATTAGAGTAATTTTTCCCAGTTATCTATAGATCCTTTTTTTTATTCATTTAAAGAATTTGAAAAATAAATATGTTGAAATTTTTCTTATTTCATATATCGTACATGTACAGTTGATTTTTATCTGATGCATCAGTAAAAGATTTGTGTAATGCTGCCGATCTACTTTTATGTTTTGTTCACACAGAGACTTAAATTTAAATTTGATGTGTTATCAAAAATTAAATCTGATCCGTGTCAATGGAGAAATTATTGTGTATTAGTTGATACAAATTAAGCCACATGTCACATGTCCATAGTGTGATATCAGTGTTTATTCTCTTCCTGGATGAATAGTAGAGATTAAGTTTGTCACTTAAATAAGTATAGGCGCTATGATAAACAATGTCAATGTACATCACTGCTTTGTATAAATCAAAATATATCATTAAAAGCAAAGCTGTGAAACTTTTTAATATGCATTAGTTTCCTTTGCGTTAACTATTATTTGAACTCAATTTTATCCACTTTAGTATAAATTGGAATATTCTTAGCATTCATTTAATGCGAGTTAAATATTTATTGCGCACTGGTAAAAGGCATTGATTTCGTCCATATGATAACTTTCGCTGCTTTACAGACCTGTGCAACATTTTATAAGTAAACAACCAAGTCAAACAAAGTATAGCCATGTTCCCACGAATGCACATTTAAGTTTCATTTGCCACAATTTAATTCGAAGTCAAAAACTGCAAATCAAAATTCATTTCATTGTCGTCAGTTATTTGAAAATAGAGAAGCGCAATTAATGAAAAATTATTTTTACAGAAACTTAATATATTAAATGTTGTGTAAAAAAAATTGGAAGTTCTCCTTTATATCAAGGTCTGAATATTATAAATTATTTATTCTAGATAGAAAAATATTGTAAATGCCAGATTTTAACCAGAATGCAAAACACGGTGGGTGTGACCAGTCTGCAAGAGATTATCACTTCTCCTTTGCACCTGACCCCACCTCTGATGTTTTAGAGGTCCGTGTTTGCTTTGCTCTTGATTTGAATTTTATAAATGGACTTTGAGCATAAATACAGTTCGTTATTTCAATATTTTATTTAGGTACCGATTGTACTAAACAAGTGTTTATTCGGTATAAAAGGTAGAAATATGTCCTCTACATTCCTATTTTTACCCAATCAGAAAATAAGGTAAAATGTGACACCCGTTTATTATTGTTATGCTCTATGAATCTTGCCAATTTAATTTACATATTTAATGTTTAATTCCTGTTTTCAACGAAATAAAAGCACTCTATTTTAATGTATCTTATAGTTTTTGCTATACTAAAATGATCTTTACACATGAACACTTACTTTTTATACAAAGTAAATTGTAAATTACAGATACGCAGAGTAGTATCCTGTTTGGGGATAAATAAGGCTATTAAAACATCGTTCGGTGCCTTCAATCACAGTCTGCTCTTTTCAATCCATTTTGAGTTAGGGTGAATTCACCATGCATCGGATACCCTTGTACTTCAACAGGTTCTAGCGATATCGCTACCGACGGAAAATTATCAAAATGGAGTTTAACATTTAGTTTGTGATTAAAATATCATTTTGGGACACGATTATATGCCCTTTATTGAGAAAATATCCTCAAAAATCGAGTTTTTAGGAATAACTCAAAATTCACCATGGATCGGACATTGTTTACCATGCATCGGACAGACGGTATTTTGACCGGAAAAATATCATACCTTTATTAAAGTGCTTTAAAATCCTTGATATGGATATATTTTTATCTTTTATCTAAGATTTAACCCTCAACTTAAATTTAATTGACGATATCATTGCACAAATGTAGAACGATTCAAGAGACCTCACTGCCATAAAAAATGCTTTAAAATGCTTATATATATAATGCGGTAAATCGCGCCTTTTTTCATGGTTTATCATACTCTGGTTGTAGAAATAAATTGAGTCAAATTCCAGACTTCATATATCGATAACTTGTATTTTGACTGAAAAAACAGAGTTTTTATTTTCTTTTTCCGCAAAAAACAGCTATCAGCTGGGTTCTGTATGAAAATGATAGTGCTTACTTTTGCATCGGAAAGTGTCCGATGCATGGTTAATTTGTGTCCGATGTACGGAGAAATGAACATACTAGTGAAAACCACCTCTTAAAAGAATTATACGAACATTGCAGTGAAATTTCTTTAAAATTTATGTAAAATTATCAATCTTTGACTTTATTCACCAAAGTCTGCCTCGATCCGTGGAAGTCGAAATTAAAGAACGGTAACTCTAAAAATCGCAAAATCATAAATTTCTGGTTGTTCCCCTTTGATGATGTAAAATATGACGTAACTTCTAGGCCATTCTCGCGGTATTTTTATCACAACATGATAATAACAATCGGTATCATTAAAAAATTTAAGTCTTCAGCTTCAAGACAGAAACAAATAAATACACGGAACTCTTAAGTTGAACGATAGTTTATTGTCTAAAGTTGTCCGATGCAAGGTATGTATCCGATGCATGGTGAATTCACCCTAAATATTTAACCTGTAGATAAATAAGGAGAACGTTGGATGCTAGTATATAGGTCTGATTGTTATTAATGAGATTTCCAACAACACAAACGGGAATTCATTTTTGATTTACCAGAACGAGAAATTAAAAAAAAGGATTGTTTACCTTTATACTACAAAGATGGACGAGCAACAGAAAATTTCAAACTCTTTAAATGAAATTTTGAATGGATATTATCCGCGAACGGCGGCAGAATTTCAGAGAGTAAAAACTGCAGGAGAAAGCACGTTATATCATGTAGGAACGTTAGATACTAGATTTTGTGTTGACTATAAATAAGTTGGAAGTTGGGCATGCGATACTTCAGCACTATTAACTAATGAATGTGATGTCGTTGTTTCTGTGCAAATACAAGGCGTCCTGGAGAAAACAAGCAACCTGGAATATGTCAAATTTAGACCGTCTGGTGGTTCAATTGATCTCTGGAAAGATTGTATGGATCCTGAAGGATATATGAATCCAGAGTGTTTTTCAGAAATGTTTTACAACCTAGTGGAGCATGCTCTTCCACTATCGGGAGTAGCTGTTTTCCTGGGCCTTACATGAAGAGGTACAGTGGCTGCAACAATTGTTGATCAATTTGCCAGTTCCCATGAAACATCAATTGACCTTGTCCCTATAATTGTTGCTAATCTTAACGCAGAAAAAACAGTTCTGTACTGACTGTTTCTCTAAAGGCACGGTCTTGACTTGATGGTGATGGGTCCTCTGTATAGTGAAGGGGTGGGAGATTTTGATTTCTTCTATTTCTTTCTTCAGCAATTTTCTTAAGTCTCTGGAGACACGATTTGGGAGGCCCGATAGTTGAGAGAAAATCCTCTGATTGCCTTTGCTGTAAGGTAGGATGATTTTTAGGGCCTCCACATATGAATTCGATGATGTGGCCCCTGTCTAATTCGTTGGTCCATTCACCTAAACTGTAGCCCAGGATAGGATAAAATATTCCTTCCTTTTTTGGTACACGATACTGTCCGTACCGAAATGAAGAACCTGATCCTTTAAAGGTTGTAATGTCTCGTAGAGGCGTAAGCTGTCATGAGCGGTGGTAAAACAGGCCAGTACCACGTTTCCGAAAAGCCATTCTTCTACGAATTCCCGTTTCTCTTGTTAATTCACATCGTGTCCGATTCCTATTTGCCCTTATTTTCAGTGGCATATCCTCGATGTCAAGAGTCAAATCTTGTAAGAGTTGTTGTAATATCATCGAACTCGGCAGAATAGGCAGAATGATTTAGGTAATTCTAAATGCTTGTCGTTTCCTTTGAAATTGTGGACAATGTTGATGGCCTTGTCATATAATAAAGCAGTATTCTTTTTTCCAGTCCGATTGTTATAGCCAGTCTATGAACTGTACATGTTTTAAGGTCTTTTGCTCTTTAAAAAGGTCTTGATAGTCTCCCATGTGTCGACAGTGAGGACAGGGATCATCTATGGATAAGTGCCCGCAATGATGACATACGCGGGGAGCCATTCAGAGATAAGGCTCGTGGATGCCATTTTCCTGACTTAAGTCGAAATTTAAATAGATGTAAAACTGTTAGGTCTCCTTCCCCTTCTTTTTCTCAGGTGTCCGTCGAACGTGGCATTGATGATCTGAGTCTGCAATGTTTTTACAGATCTTACAACGTTTTCGTCCTTCGCACTGTTGATGACGGAGAAAATTTCTAGACATCCATATCTGACAGTGCTTATATCGTCCCAATAAACTGCATACGGTAGTGGCAGTTTTCTTACTGTTGGTCCGTAAATTACTTTCATAGCAAGTCCTATTATTTAATAATCCCTGGCACTGATTACATTGAATGCGGGTCCCGTCTAGAGGGCCTGACCGCTAAACAAAAGAAACATCGTTGAAGACACTGGGTACGATGGTCTGTGACCTTTCTGTAGATCACATCGCAATGATAACAGTAATATCGGCTTCCCGTCACACCAGCCATAGATAGTATGGCTTCGTAATGATGGTCGTCTAATAAACATTAAAACAAGTTCCCTCTCCTTTCTAAACGGGTTCTAAGGTGTGTTTATATGAACATTGACTTGAACTGAATTGTTTTTAGTCGATAGCAGAAGGCTAAAACCTAGAATTTCCCCATTTTTCGGATCCACAAACTTGTTGAATATCACAATGAGAGATAGGATTTTCGGTTTTAACTGTGTAACCGGGTGCAACGATGGTCCTAAATAAACATAACATATCCCAAGGATTGTCGATCTGAACGATGGATTGTTTCTTCTTCTTGAAATTCTTCTGATTGACCAGCAGGTGTTTGTTTTAGTCTCCACCACTCCCTTCAGGGTATTTGACATAAAACATGTCGAATTCCATGGCCCCGTCTCCAAATTTATAATTCTGTTTGGATTCTTGCACGGCTTCTCGTACCAAATGTCGGATTGATTTCAGAGAAGGATGGCGTATGTGCAGGCGTAGATAATCGTTAAGATTACACTGTATTTCATACCTGACATTATGTAGCATGTTTCGAAATAATCACAACAAATCAACTGTTTTCCTCCTTTCGAAGTTCCTTAATATTCACACTGTAAACATTTTCTTGCACTTCAAATTTTCAAGAATATTATTTGATAATATTTGAGAATGACCTTCAGATTCTAGCTGGGGTCGATGGGGGTGATGATTATGGTTCTTCATCCTATCCTAGCATTTCATTTTCTGAGCGCCGATTTTCTGGGTCCATTCTTGTAAATTATTCTTTTTTACTCTTTCAGAAGGATATGGAGATAACGAACAGTACCAATCTCAAAGTCCATAAAGCAATACAAAATAAGAGCAGAGCAAACACGGACCTCCGAAACATCAGAAGTGGGATCAGGTGCCTTGTAGGAGTGAACACCCCCTGCTGACCGGTCACACCCGCCGTGTGCTCCTTTTCATGATCAGCAAATAACGGAAAAATCCTTCGTCAATTCATTGTAAAAATAATGGACTTACAATTGGTATGAAAAACGTCAGTCAGCATTTGACTCAATGATAAATTGTATTTGATGACAAGATCATTGTATCGACCATAGAACTTACGATCCGATGACTCTAAAAGAGACTGCTAATATTCTGTTTCATCAACTTGCTTGTCAATTATTTACCTCGTTTTAGAAATTGTCCATACGTAGAGCATGCTCTTGCGTATCCAATTAACTGAAATATTTACACTCCGTATTCAGGTGATGAAGGTATGTATGTTCCTGCATAAGTAAGGGAAGGTAACGATAGAAAAGTCGTCACGTTTATCATATAGCTTGGTTGTTAGGTTACCATCAAAGTCTCTTTTAAGTAAAATATCCAAGTATGAAACAGATGTGTCACACTCTGTCGTGTCTTAAATCTCAAGCTCTCTTGGATATAATTTGTGATGGGGTATTGTGTACAAGGTTGAAAAGTCGTAAATTTTTAAGCTGTCTTCTCCATCTCATCAGTTGTGAATATAACATTTATTCATTGCAGAATCCATGTTCACAGCTGATTCGACTGACAACAGAATGAGTTTCAAGTCAGAACCATGCAATATCTAAAATAAATTATGACGTCATAAAAGCTAGGTAACCGTGTTTTTTTTTTTGTTTGTTTGTTTTTTTTATAGATATCATTAGCATAATCACAAATGGGTTTTTTCAGATCTCAAGGGCATGAAGTAACATGGATTTTTCCAGATCCTGCACCGGGCTTGACCCAGCCGGCCCCGGCAGTACACTCAGTTAACCCAGCCAGCCCAGGGACCCAAAAGTGCACGAACTTGACCCGGCTGGCTAGGCTCCTTGTCCTGCAATTGTACTTTATCTCCATACATTTCATTGCAAACAAAGAATACGTACCAACAACTGGATTTGTAAAATGGTTGCTTTAAACAAGATTGATTTGATGTCAACAAAGAACTTTATTCGGTAATAACCAATATTTGCCCCCCAAATCAAACTTTGATGGAGATATGTTTAATAAAGTTCTTAAACAGGGGAGTATATGCTGACTTCAAAGCACTGAATATTTTTATAAGTAATGACGCCATATGCACGTAATGACGTCACACACATGACGTAAATTTCAGTTTTTGATGAATTTTACAGATAAATGTACATATTTCGTAGATATTTTGAGTAAAAGTGTGTTAAGGATCAATATTTTGATATTATGTGTAGAATATCAATGAAATATGTCAATTTTGTTCCTGAACAAACTTGCGCTCTATAAATTTTAAAGCTAAAATTGTTGAAATTTTGTCCATTTTGTCCTCTTTCTGAAAAAGGATATAAAATCGGACTAGTTTGTGACGTATTTAAAAAAAATGTGAATACACTGCTTTGACACTATAATATTTTGTTGATTTATATTTCTCATACAATATATTGAATTCAGCACATTTCAGGAAGTTTTCAAAATTTGACTTTTGTGGGGGCAAATATGTGCAATTTACCGCATATATTTCAATTAGAATTTTAACATGATTGTGTGCTTCAAATGAACTATTAGACATAAATATCATATAAAAAGTTATATTAGCAGATTGTTAGAGTCAAAATGTGGCAAAATAGGAACTTGACGAAGGAAAGCTAAAAGTCGTAATTTTTACCATAAATTTAAGTTGTTAGTTAGCAATTTTTTTTTTTATTTAAATGTCAAAATATGAAACACATGTGTCAGATCCTATTGTGTCTTTTATTTCGAGTTCCATCGCACAAATCGAATCATTGTAGATATGAAAATGAATATTATTAACAGATAAAACAGCGATCTAAATGTCAAATTAAAGGAAACGCAAGAGACGACATTTTCTTGTTTTGTGTTATTTTTTGTTCAACGGTTCTCTCGATGATTTAACACGTACGCATATAGAAAATACGCATATATGAAAAAACATGCCGATGTAAGGCTACTAGTTTGTCCGGGGTTAGGGTTAGCCATTAAGCAGTAAGGGATCTTTTTCGTGCCGGCATTTACTGCGACACGGGACCAGTCTCCATGTCCCACAGTGGACTTTTACTAAGTTATCGCTCCTTCCTCTCTTATACACTTCCTCAATGGCCCAGAATTGAGGGAAAATATATATTCCATTGTTCAGTTTGAATTATGGAACACTTAGTTAAACTGAGTAATCTTCCAAGATAAACTTTATGTCAAAGATCTAATCCTTATGAACCAAACGCTCTATTTATTGTTTTCCCTCTCTTATATGTCTCTGTTATTTGTAGCCAACCATATTGATATAAGCGACCTAATGACAAATGATTTGGTAGACAACCAATCTCCCATGCAGAGTTGTCATTCGTTCCTCTCTTGAGTGTGCGACAACAAGCTCTGACTTGAACATAGATTAATTAAGTCGCCAGTCTTGAATATTGTTCATTTAATTCATTTGGGTAAGATATGATATGCTTTTTTAATCCTTTTTAAGATGCTTAATGTTTTTTTTTAAAGAATGAATTGATAATTATGTCTGTTTTATTATTTGCAACTGATCAGATTATTTCTGACTAGATAAGAACTTAATTTTCTAACCAGATTCGAAATATTGCAAATGTAGGTTTAATAAATTTTTAAAAAATCATTTCAAAAAAATTAAAACAAATTGATATATAAATCCTGTGACATTTTTACCTTAGAATCAGAGATATTATTTGTAAATATTTCATTATGTTACTAATCATTAAATCTTTCCATGTTAAACCTTCTTCACTTAGGGCAGTTATGTTAGTTTAAGAGCTGCTGTAAAATGTGCTTTATAAATAATAATTAATTTCATTTCAACATGTATTGGTAACAATCCTCTGTTGAAACTAATGTTCAAATAATTGTATCTCACTTCTATTCTCAATGACCTTGTAGTGTAGGGCAGCGCCGCAAGAATTCGATCGGCATCAAAGCAAGCTTTATGACTTGCCTAGATAGCCGAGCGGTCTAGCTCGCTGTTCCTGTACTGCTTGATACTGGAGACAGATTCCGTAGGTCGAGAGTTCAACCCCGGGCTGGGGCAGGTATATTATGAACCTTATTGTAACACTAAAAACCACTCAAATATCGTTTAACTTTATTCTTTTTTCCTTGAGCGGAACATAGTAATTAATTTCAAAACTATTCTTTGTGTTCTATTTTTCAGCACAGTGTACATTATTTTTCGTAACTGAGCGTTTCTGGGACAAGTTTAAACTGAAATTCGAGTAGAACCCTTGTAGGCACTTCTACAATGGGGAAATCTTTGTCTACACAAAGACCTGCTGTTTTTATTAGTTTTGACGCAACATGAGATTGATAATATTATGCAACTTGCAATGAAGAAATTTAAATGTAACCCTATAATTTCATAAAAAGAAGTTAAGTTGACAAAAAAAACTGTTTGACGTAATCGTGTTTAACAGGTCAACAACTTAAGAATCTCTTCATTTTAAAATTCTTTTAAAACCTCGTCTTTACATCTACTGTTATTGAATAACAAATTTCATGATGATCAAACTACTATGGTCTTTATCTCCAGCAGAAGATGTCACTCTTAAGTTTCTTTTCCACTATTTTTGTAATTTATTTTTACAGATTTTAAAACCAATATTGTGCATGCGATCTCTCAAGACTTTAATTTCGATTTTTTTTTAAACTTTCAGTCTGATAGAACATAAAAAGAGCTAGATTTTTTTTTAATTATCTCACATCTAGCTCGGAGAATTTGGCAATTTTGTGAACTTAAGAGGGTAATTTACTCGTACAGATTATTTTTTTTTTTTGGTTTACAAAGGTTCAAACAAAGTTTTCTAATGCTCGTTTACAAATGTACATATAACTTCGTAAATCGTAAAATAACATTTTTCGGGACTTAATTTTTTAAATCAACTAATGTAAATACATATTTCAAACCGTCATTTTTAATTAAAAAAGAAATAAATAGTAGGTTTTTTAAAGTTAGGATGAAGAAAATATATTCATACTGACCATAATCTCCAAGCAAACGGGCTTTTTGACTTCTTCTTTGAAATGATATTAATGAAAATAAGAAGATGAGTAGCTTTTTACATAATTTTGAATTGATTGTCATAAGAATGTTTCATTTTTAATATTCGTTATTCTATAACTGCTTAAAAGTACGTGAAAAAAATCAGTGGCTCCAGGAAACTTGAAAAGAGCAACCAGTTTGGAGTCAGAGTAGGGGCCAACAACCACACCAAACAATTGATTTATTAAATCTTAAGTATATTTTGGGAAATAAAAAAAGAACAGGAACTCTGACCCCTCCCCCCCCCCCATCTTAGTAAGCCAGTGAAAATTAAGTTTACATCAATTATTACGTAATAATACCTTACTTATTTGAAGTTATTTCATTCGTCATATAATTTAATCACTGGATTTTTTAGTGAATGAAGTTTAATTAGCATTGTGAAATCCAAATTTATTGTAAGACATGATGCAGATTTTTGAAGTACAGGTCAGGAACTGGCCTTTTAAAGAGATTGTACTTTACGAAAGATAACTACACAGAAATTAAACCTTTTTTTCTCTTTTCTTAATGAGTTTTGTTTTTAAAAGGTTTTTGGCTGAATATCTGGAAACATGCCAGGAAAAGCAACAGAAACTGCAGTTCAAGGAACTCCATCAACTGCAACAATTTTACGTCGTGCTTTATTTGCAATACTTGAGGCTCCATATATAATTGTTGACAGAGTAGCTGCAATTGTTTTTTACAGGAATGATTCTGAAGACGTAGAATCGTCAGACACCGCAGAGGTACAGTCTTTATTAAGTAAAATTACTTCTAAATCTGAGGAATCTAAAGTGCAATCTGCACAATACGAGGTGTATTCTGAAAAACCAAATGACGAATACCGTCCAACGAACGAAACATATGTTGATGCTGAATCTGCGAGTTCGACGAAAGAGAACGCTTTATCTGATAATGTTGAATTAAAAGAAACACCTGTGGTATCTAGAGAGCAACCCGTACCAAAGAAGATGTATTCTGAATCAACTGCAAGTTTGACGAAAGAGAACGCTTCATCTGATAATGTTGAAACCACAGAAACGCCTGTGGTATCTAGAGAGCAACCCGTACCAAAGAAGATGTATTCTGAATCAACTGCAAGTTTGACGAAAGAGAACGCTTCATCTGATAATGTTGAAACCACAGAAACGCCTGTGGTATCTAGAGAGCAACCCGTACCAAAGAAGATGTATTCTGAATCAACTGCAAGTTTGACGAAAGAGAACGCTTCATCTGATAATGTTGAAACCACAGAAACGCCTGTGGTATCTAGAGAGCAACCCGTACCAAAGAAGATGTATTCTGAATCAACTGCAAGTTTGACGGAAGAGAAAGCTTCATCTGACAATATTCAAACCGAAGTAACGTCAGTTGTACAAATGACCAAACCTGCCATTTTAATCATTGAAAAAACAACTGAGGAAGCTTTCTCACTGCCTATAAAAAAACCAATAGAAACTGAACTCAAAAAAGTGAAGAAATCCTCTTTGTATTACGATTTACAAGCATTGTACCAACGTTGTTGCAACTCCGAGTGCAGATGTGGAAGAAAGATATGCAGATCCTTGTTGTCCGCAATACCGGATAGTGTCATTACGAATGCATGTATCTTTGAAGGTCTTCTTCTGACATTTGAACTTTATCATATTGTAACCGAAAACTATATGACTAATGCACAGAAAAAGAAGAGTGCAATTAAAGCAATTTTTTCATCTGTTACTGCTTTGGGGGGTGGCATGTATGGATGGGAAATGGGGGGAAAACTATCTTCAATTCCTTATCTAGGGATGTTACTAGGAATCTTTCCTGATGTGGGGAGATTTCTTGGCTTTTTTGTATTTCGTAAAGCAGGGAAAGTTGCAGGAAAGTTTATCTGTTCAAGTTTCATAAATTATTTTTACGGAAATTGACACGTGGAGAAACATTTGTGTATACACTGTATGTGTATTTATATTTCGAATTATCAATTTCCTATTAAACTTCTTGTATAGTGTTGTTACATAAATTATTTTAATTTTTTGTCGCAAATTTTCAATGTTGAATATCTGAAAAAAAGTTTTTGATTGGATGAGAAATTCCGGAATGAAAAATTTGGAGGTTTTAAAAATATTTTAATCGGTTCTTCTTAAAAGGTCACACAAACAAGTTTTTAAAGATAGTGTTGGTTTTTTTTAATTTAATGTCCAGTTGTTTCAACGTGATGCACATGCAAGAAAAAATAAACAGGAGCTTACATGTAAAATAAGATTGGTATTTTTTTCCTTAGCGATGTTTTGAAAATTGACCTGAATTACTTCTCTTTTATTTATGGGATGAATTTTAAAGCTATCCAATGTATACATGTATGGTATAAACTGTATTAGGGCAGTTAAAGCTGCGGTTTATATATATTAAAAAAAAACTTACACTAACCAATTTTACACTGTATAAATTGGATAGTTATTAATTTTATTCCTTTTAATTTAATAATTGGTATTTTTAGTGTATGAACAAAGTCGATTTTCATTAAAAATCATTTCAAACTGTTCTGAAACGTAACGTCAGGCAGCTCGATAATAATTAATTATAAGAACGGTGCATACATGTAATCTTTGATAGCTTGCCAAGGATATTGATAAATAGTTAAGGTTAGTTTTTAAATAAACGTAATTTTTCTATAGATACGACACAGAGTATTTGATTTGGCCACTTTTCTGGAACTAACTTTTAGCTATTGATTTAAAATGAATATCTTGTAAGAAAGGTCTTTTGAGCTTTTCAATAAATTTTGTTATTGTTTAACACTTTTGCCTAGGTCACTTTTAAGACGATGGTCAGGCGACTAAATTTTTCTGGTTTTGTTAGCTGAAAGAACATGATCGGCCGACAAAGTATCAGGCGACAAGGAGCTGTCATATTATTTCCTAGGGAAAACGATGACTTGGATATATAGCACAAACAATCTTTTTTCTTTAGAAATCAGCAATTTTTCATAGGTCTATAGTCAGATTGGTTACACGAGTAATGTTTGCAAGGCAAAGTGGCAGAGTTTTATAAAATTGTGACTCAATGTTGAAAATGTGTGCAAAATTTTGTATGGAATTGCATAGAACGACAAATGGCGCATACCTAAGCAGCAAAGAATATTAAAGATTTCTTTATATCTTATGGAATAATTATTTATGTTATTTCCGTTCAAAAAATATGTATCAATCCATGCATCAAAATTTTGTTTGTGTTATGTATCCTTATTAGGTTAAATATTCACAAATCGGCTAATTGTCGCCTGATCATCGAGCTCGGAGCTACAGTTTGATTTTAAACATCAGCTGAAATAATGAACACCTTTATTGTCGAACGATGGATGACCGTCTTTATAAACTGACTCCCGATGGTCGGACGATGATCGAAGGTTGGTCGACGGATAACTTCATTGGAAGAATCGGCCACCGACGCAGAAAAAAATATAACTTGGTCCGATGGACACAAAATTGGTCGGCCGACAATACAAGAGGTCAAAATCGGGCAAGACAGCGGTCGATGAACTGCCAACTTTCACCCAAGGAATATCATTTTTACTTCAAAACCCGTCGGCCGTTGGTTCTTTGGAAATGAGACTGGAGTTTTACTTACATTGTACACAAAAATGTAGGAAACATTCTCCCCCTTTTCCTGTGTAATGCTCTATCTCTTTGGAGACTTCGTGCAAATATGCTTGCACATATTGTAAGTTACAGTCCCACATTCCAGATTGGACATACGTTTATCAACCTTTTCCGGTAAAAAAAAAAAGAAGAGACATTCTGTTATTTTGCTGAGCTGTTTTGTGTTTATAATCCGTTTGCTGAGGTCAAAGACAATACACCGAACGTGAAACTGACAAACGTGATACATCGCTAAAATATAAATTGTTACAAATTAATAGAAATTGTTTGAACACTTTTAAAACATTCCGACCTATTATTATTATTTGGTGGTTTATCTACTAAAAAATAATGTGTAGAGATGACTTTAAAGTTTTCGATACCTGAAAACATGATAATATCGACCATTTATAAAATCGCTGAATCAGGCTGTCGCATGTAGTAATGATATCTCCGGTGCTCTTTCGGTCCTTTGAACTTATATAACATCAATGCAGGATGAAAGTTTACATTTAATATATTTGGGTTTTAAGGATTTTTTTTCTCTTTAATGATTTTATTTTAACTTTCAATATTAAGGATTTATTCAACCTGTAACAATTATTTCCCCGACAAAGATTTTACTACCAACATTTTATGATTTTAAAACATCTACCTTGGAAAATAATAATTTAGATTCCTTCTGTTGAAGTGCAATGGAATGAATATGTATATATATTTCAAATTATGAAAATTTGCTACCAATTGAACGCAATTTAACATCTACAGGTAACAAACTTAAACAATTGTAATAATTTTTCCTGCAAAAGTCGCATTGTACATGCGTACACGTACATACATGGGCAGTTTACTGCAAAATCAGTACAGTACAATTCTGCACAAAATACACATGTATGTTAATCAGTAGTAATATGCCTATATTTGTTAAAGATATATGTAAATTGGAGGATATAAATATCTCGAATATATATTTTACTTAAATCAATGATCAAAACGCACTTTGTTTTAAGATAAAGGATTTATCGAACATAAAAAATACACGTTGGTCGGCTTGAATTAATATTGCTTGCTTGTTCAACTAACCCATTCATTCAGCTTCTCGTATATTTATACTTATGCAGCAATAAACCTTCATCAATTGCATATGGCATTTATATACATCTGTTAATTCGATGCGCAAGAGCATACTCTACGTATGATCAATTTCTAAAAAAAAGTACATTACTGACAAACAAGTTGATGAAACAAGAATTTTGGAATTTAATCTACTTTAAAAATGATTAACCTTGATCACAACTACTCAACGGTTAGGGCTAGGGCTTCCATACCTAAGATATGTTTTTAACGTAGCAAGACCTTTCATTGGATACCAGTTACCTTGACCTTTTGATCTTGACCTTGGAAATTTCCATACTTGTGAAAAAGCTTTAACCTTAGCCATAACTTTTTAGCGCTAAAAGCTAATGATCTTGAACTTCACTTATGTAATCCTTGTGAGTAGATATGTCATTGGATACCAAGAACGTTGACCCTCTGACATGACCGTGGAGTTTGACCTACTTTTAAAAAGCAAACCTTGACAATTACTTTTAAAAGGTTAGGGATAGTGCTTTCAAACTTTACATGTTTGATTCTTGTTACAAGACTTTTAATTTAATAGCAAGGCCTTTGAAATTGACCTTGGAGTTTGACCTACGTTTTACAAACTTTTACCTTGGCACCAACTTCTTGGAAATTTTCGTACTTGTAAGAAAAACTTTAACCTTAGCCATAAATTTTGAACTAAATAAAATCATAATAAACACTAGGAGACTTATTGTTCACAGAACAATAAGTGGTCTTTCCTCTTTCTTTTAATTTCAATTTTGTTTAATATTTACAAAATTTCAAAATGAATTACCATTAAAAAGAAACTAGAAGAGATTTAAAGCATAGAAAAAATGAAAATTTTGAAATTTTGGGAATGACCTTGATATTTGACCTTTTTCAATGTCAAGAGTCAGATTGCAATCTCTACGACATAAAGTTTGAAGGATATGAGGTTTTTTAGTAAGCATAGAGACAATAAGGGATGATAACTCATATAAGGTGTCGTATGATCCTTTGCGCTGAAACTCTAAAGTTGTGTCTAAAGACCCTTAAGACATTAGTGTTGGATTCATGTCTCTACGGTTTACGGTTACGAAGGAGTAGCGATAACAAGGTTTTTTGCAAAACCAGAATGAAATCGTTGAAAGAATTTAAAGAGTACGTATTAAAAACAAAAGATAGATAGTATATGTTTTAAGAATATAAGAGCTATACATAGAAAAACTTTTCCCATATTTGGAATGACTTTAATCTCTTGATATAAATTTTAACTTTAAAGGTCAATTAATCTTATGCAGTTGATTTAATGTCACTACGACTTCTCGTTTTAAACAATTTTAATTTTTGTTTAATTTGGAAACTTTTTAGGGGCAATAATTCATTGAAATGGGCGAAGAACATAAATTGTCTCCTTAATTAATCAAAGACATTGGTGAAGTTTTGTATCTCTACGGTTAATTGTGTCGAAGGAGTAGCCATAACAAACTTTATGCGAAGGAGTAGCCATAACAAACTTTACGGTGAAAGGCGCAATAACTGCGTAAGGGGTAAAAGCTTAAATATGGGGAGGTGGTCGTTTTTCGGAATAACTTTTGATATCCAGTATCATAAACTATTAAATTTTTCGGTAAGTCTTGTGGTTTTAAAACATAAGGTGAGAAATAAAATGATAAAGAACATAAGCGTTTCAAGGGGTCATACCACAGGAAAGGTGGAAAGATCTGATAAGCATTTCAAGAGGACTTTTCACAAAAAGGTGGAAAGACCTAATAATAAGAAACAGAAGAAACCCACTAGGTCTTTCCACATAAAAGTAGAAAGACCTAATAAGAAATAAAAGAAAATCAATAGGTCTTTTCACAGAAAGGTGGACAGACCTAAATATTCGCAAATCCTTCTGTTTTCCTCCACTTATTTGTCATGAAGTCACCCGCGTGGCGCAGTGGCTAGAGCGCCTGCTCTAGAGTCGCAAAGTAAGGAGTTGATCCTTTCCCAGCGGGTTCGAATCCCATTGTTGGACGTGGAGACCGGTTCTTCGGATGAGAACGTATAAACCGAGGACCCGTATCGCAGTAGGTGCTGGCACGAAAAAGATCCCTCCCTGCTCAATGGCCCTGAGTGCCCAGTATAGGACAAAAGTTGCAGCTCTCCACCGGCAAGTAGTGGAGTCTCCATATGACTGAAAAATTCTCGAGAGGGACGTTAAACAATATACAATCAATCAATTTTTGTTTTGAAGTGATGTACTGGTCGGAAAATTTATTTCAAAGTCCTATAGCTAGTAATCTATTATTCCGTTTAATAATGCGCACTGTTTATGGTGCAAAAACACATAGAATTTGTAAGTCTTGCCTTAGCGTGTGGACATGCGAGTCGTAGGTCCTGCAAAATGTAAGAGTTTTTGACTTACCATGTGTACTAACCGTTAGGACTTTCCGCCTTTCTTTGGAAAGTCCTATTGATTTTCTTCTGTTCCCTTTTTATTTTGGCTTTCCACCTTTCCGTGGAAAAAACTATTGGTGTTTTTCTTATTATCAGGTCTTTCCACCTTTCTGTGGAAAGACCTCTTAAAATGCTTATGTTAATTATTTTATTTTTCACCTTGACTTTTGAAACCGCAAGACTTATCGAAAAACTTTATAGTGCATAATATTGGATATTTAAAGTTATTTCGAAAAAGGAACAATACGTAGTCATAGCCCCTTTTACTGTAAAGCTTGCTATCGCTACTCCTCCGAAACCAAAAACTTCAGGAGTTTAAAACCTTCACCAATGTCTTTGACTAATTTAGCAGACTCTACTCTCTATCATTGCGAAATGTTATGTAAACCTCTTCCATGAGTTATTATCCCTGGAATTATTTGAAGTTAACAAATAATTATTTATTTTCAAAACAAGAAGTTGTACAAACATGGGACCAAAAACATAAGATTTATTGACCTTTTGATTTTTAAAATTATGCAAAGGTCAAAGGTCGAAGTCATTCCAAAAATGAGAAAATAAGCTTTTTATATCTCTTTTGTCCTTCAACATATACAATCTTCTTTGCATAATTAGTATGTACTTTTAAAACTGTTTCAAAGATTTCATTCTTGTCCCCAGAGAATGACCCTTTTAAAAGTTATTGCCCCTTGTGCAAAAAAACTTATTATCGATACTTTCTTTGAAACCGTACAACATAGAGACACGAAACCTTCACTAAAGTCTTCAGGGTCTGGTGACAGAATCTATTCAGAACAAAGGGATCTGATGACTCTTTATATAAGTTATCGCCCTTTAACTTCTATACGCTTGCTATTAACCCTTATATCTTTAAAAGTATAAGTCCTAGAGGCATGGGGTCAACTGCAAAGGGAACCTTGACATTTTTGACCTTGAAAATTTTGTCAAGGCCAAATTTCAATGTTATTTTATTTTTCAAAATGTCTATTTTACAAGCTATTTCTGAAATCTTTTTGCATACAAATTAACTTTATATAGTAAAAAAAAATAACAATTTTAATAAATTAAATAAGGTGGAAAGACCTCTAATTGTTAGAGAACAATTAGTCTGCTTTTTTTTCTCACCTTGACTTTTGAAACCGCAAGACTTATCGAAAAACTTTATTGTTCATGATATTGGATATTCAAAGTTATTCCGAAAAAAGACCCAAGGAGTTTTAACTTTAAACCGTTTCGCAATTATTGCCCCTTTCACCGTAAAGCTTGTTATCACTACTCTTCCTTAACAATAAACCGCAGTTCAAAACTTTCACAAATGCCTTTGATTACATTATAATACTCTTCACTCTTTCATGAGTTTATGCCCCTGAAATTTTTTAAGTTTACAAAAAATAACAATTTTAAAAACGAGACGTCGTAGAGGCATGGGACTGATGGCATAAGATTCATTGACCTTTGACCTTTAAAATTATGCAACGGACAAGGTCATTCCAAAAATGTGAAATGAAACTATTTTTTATCTCTTTTGTCTTCAACATATACAGTCTGTCTTTGCATCATTAGTATGTACTTTTAAAACTGTCTCAAAGATTTCAGTCATTTCAACCCTTGAAGGTCATTTTATAGCTTTTTTGTTCTTCACCAGAATCTAAAAATCTTAAAACCATTTGAAAGATTTTATTCTTGTCCCCTAATATCTATCCTTCTAAAAGTTAGTACCCCCTTTCAATGTAAACCTTTATTATCACTACTCCTCCGTAAACCGTTGAGGTACAAAACCTCCAACAATGTCTGTGACTAATTTAGCACGCTTTAATTTTTTTCAGAGTTAAAGAATTCATAAACCATTTTAAGTACTTACTGCCCCTGACAGTTTATGATGTTTATGAAGAACTTAAACTTCTTAACAACAGGTCCTAAATACATGGGGACAATGCATGAGATCTTTTGACTTCTGACCTTTCTTTAATGACCTTGATTTTGACTTTGATATTTGACCTTGACCCTTAGTCAAGAGTAAAAAATATATTCATTATACTTAGCTTAATTCAGCTTAAAGTGTTAAACACAAGTTTATTAGTTTTATTTTGTTTCTTTTTTTTATTACCCTGACCTAAGATAACGGTATTTAGAATATTTCTTTACTTCGATTTGATTAATATTGATAATTTATTATTTTGATTTGTTGGATTGAAATTCAATTAAAAAAACTAAGATAATAAATATGAGCTTTTAAAGTGACACACATGTTGAAATACAGAACCCGACAGATAGAAATCTTGTAGCGTTTTGTCCCTTGTACTCCAAATATTTTATAAATAAATTCTATAATACCTTCAAATATAAAAATAATTATTGGATGTTTGGTTAAAAAAAAGTTTTTAACGCAAATTTGTGTTGTAAGAGAGGGATTCAGGGTTTTTTTTTCGTGGTTAGCTCTGCATCAAGGTTGTATTGGTATAAAACTATTCAATTTTATTTCGATTTCTGTAAGATACATTTTCTCATGTCAAGCATTGCTAAAATAGTCTTAATACTCTTCTTAAGAAAATTTACGGAAAATGATCTGTACATGAAATACTGAATTTGTTTCTGATATTCCTATTTAAAAAGCACCCTATATGTGAAAACACATATTTCTTGACTTCCGTAACATATCCATGGAATACCTACCTACCTACCTAGTCCTTGTTGCACCCGGAGGCACATAGGGCAAGGACTAGTGATTTCCATTCCTCTCTATTCTTTGCAATCTTCTCCACCTCTCCCTATCCATGGAATGCTTTGCCAAAAATAGCATGTAAACAAGATCAGATGAGGAAACCTCTCAAAACGCCATGAGGTCGCAATCCGCAGCAGCAGATCTGATAAGACAGCGTGACTCAAAGTCGCGACGAGCAGAATTAAATCGGTTATTTGTTTATTGCTTGGCCAAACATATGCATATAGGAGCTTAAATAAGAAATATATTACCCTGAGATATTACCCTGTTATTAAGTAAACTTCTAAAAAGGGAGTTTGTGATACACATATAAGATGTTCGACCTTCTAAACAAGACTGCTACAGAAAGACAGAGAATTTCTTATGCTGTAAATGAAATCTTTTCTAGAAATCCACCTAGAACAACTCCATTACTGCAGATGGTGAGAACAGTGGGTAACAATGTTCTTGATAGAATCAAAAGCTTGGATACCAGATTTAATGTAGACAGCATAGACGTCGGAAGCTTAGCATGTGGAACGTCAGCAGTTGTTATCAACGAGTGTGATGCTGTTATACCTGTTTCAATACACGGCACACTGGAGAATTCCACAAACAAGGAATACGTTAGATTGAAGCCTACAGGAGAATCGGCCGATAACTGGAAAGATTGCCTCAACAATCATGGATATATGGATCCTACTAAGTTTTCAAAAACTTTTTATAATTTGGTCGATCAGGCACTAAGTGCAACAAAGAAAGAGGTTAAGTACAACCTGTCCCTTCGAGGAGAAGAAACAGTTGCTGCAACAATTGTCTATTACTTTGATTTTGCATATGAATCTTCAGTTGATCTTGTACCGATCGTCGTGGCTCATCTAAATGGTGGAAAATCTAATTTGTTTTTTAGAGATCCAACATATCACCATTTAAAAGATATTGGGGTGGAACTCTCTGCAAAGTTAAATGAATCAGATGTTTTAGGATGGCGACTATCGTTCTCCTGTTATGAGACCGATTTGATTAAAAGGATTTCTTCCTCTCATGAAATATTTAAGAAACTTCTTGTGGTTTACAAGATAATCCGTCGATATTATTTATCACCCAAAGAAGCTAGATTTTCACCAGATCGTAACAACAGCACATCAATTTTGAGATCGTATCACTTCAAAATCTTACTACTGCTGGAATACGATGAATATCCAGACCCATGTTATTGGACCGAAAACTGTACTGCTGTTCGATTTCTGTCTATCCTACAAAGGTTGATAGGATACGTGTCCAAGAGATTTTTTCCTCACTACAAGTTGCCAGAAATAAATCTGTTTTGTCGGCATGACGCACCACTGGTTCCAAAATTTTTACTTCGCCATGAACTAGTCACAAATACTGTTTCGTTCCTGGAAAAGGCGACAAATGTGCAATTTGATTAGAGTAATTTTTCCCAGTTATCTATAGATCCCTTTTTTATTTTATTTAAAGAATTTGAAAAAAATAGTATGTTGAAATTTTTCTTATTTCATATATCGTACATGTACAGTTGATTTTTATCTGATGCATCAGTAAAAGATTTGTGTAATGCTGCCGATCTACTTTTATGCTTTGTTCACACAGAGATTTAAATTTAAATTTGATGTGTTATCAAAAGTTAAATCTGATCCGTGTCATTGGAGAAATTATTGTGTATTAGTTGATACAAATTAAGCCACATGTCACATGTCCATAGTGTGATATCAGTGTTTATTCTCTTCCTGGATGAATAGTAAAGATTAAGTTTGTCACTTAGATAAGTAAAGACGCTATGATAAACAATGTCAATGTACATCATTGCTTTGTATAAGACATGATGTACAAAATATATCATTAAAAGCAAAGCTGTGAAACTTTTTAATATGCATTAGTTTCCTTTGCGTTAACTATTATTTGAACTCAGTTTTATCCACTTTAGTAGAAATTGCAATATTCTTAGCATTCATTTAATGCGAGTTAAATATTTATTGCGCACTGGTAAAAGGCATTGATTTCGTCCATATGATAACTTTCGCCGATTTACAGTCCTGTGCAACATTTTGTAAGTAAACAACCAAGTCAAACAAAGTAAAGCCATGGTCCCACGCATGCACATTTAAGTTTCATTTGCCACAATTGAATTCGAAGTCAAAAACTGAAAATTAAAATTCATTTCATTGTCGTCAGTTATTTAAAAAGAGAGAAGCGCAATGAAATTAAACAAAATATTTTTTACAGAAACTTAATATATTAAATGTTATGTGAAAAAAAAAATTGGAAGTTCTCCTTTATATCAAGGTCTGAATATTATGAATTATTTATTCTAGATAGAAAAATATTGTAAATGCCAGATTTTAACCAGAATGCAAAACACTTTGGGTGTGACCAGTCTTCAAGAGATTATCACTCCTCCTTTGCACCTGACCCCACCTCTGATGTTTTAGAGGTCCGTGTTTACTTTGCTCTTTATTTGAATTTTATAAATGGACTTTGAGCATAAATACAGTTCGTTACTTCAATATTTTATTTATGTACTGTTTGTACTTAAAAATTGTTTATTCGATATAAAAGGTAGAAATATGTCCTCTACATTCCTATATTTACCCAATCAGAAAATAAGGTAAAATGTGACACCCCGTTTATTATTGTTATGCTCTATGAATCATGCCAATTTGATTTACATATTTAATGTTTAATTCCTGTTTTCAACGAAATAAAAGCACTCTATTTTAATATATCTTATAGTTTTTGCTATCCTAAAATGATCTTTACACATAAACACTTACTTTTGATACAAAGTAAATTGTAAATTACAGATACGCAGAGTAGTATCCTGTTTTGGGATAAATAATGCTATTAAAACATCGTTCGGTGCCTTCAATCACAGTCTGCACTTTTCAATCCATTTTGAGTTAAATATTTAACCTGTAGAGAAATAAGGAGAACGTTGGATGCTAGTATATAGATCTGATTGTTATTAATGAGATTTCCAACAACACAAACGGGAAAGCATTTTTGATTTACCAGAACTAGAAATTAAAAAAAGGATTGTTTACCTTTATACTACAAAGATGGACGAGCAACAGAAAATTTTTAATGCTTTAAATGAAATTTTGAATGGATATTATCCGCGAACGGCGGCAAATTTTCAGATAGTAAAATCTGCAGGAGAAAGCACGTTATCTCACGTAGAAACATTAGATACCAGATTTTGTGTTGACTATAAATATGTTGGAAGTTGGGCTTGCGATACTTCAGCACTATTAACTAATGAATGTGATGTCGTTGTTCCTGTGCAAATACAAGGCGTCCTGGAGAAAACAAGCAACCTGGAATATGTCAAATTCAGACCGTCTGGGTGTTCAATTGATCTCTGGAAAGATTGTATGGACCCTGAAGGATATATGAATCCGGAGTGTTTTTCAGAGATGTTTTACAATTTAGTGGAGCGTGCACTTCCACTTTCGGGAGTGGCTGTCTCCCCTGGCCTTACAGGAAAAGGTACAGTGGCTGCAACACTTGTTGATCAATTTGCTGGTTCCTATGAAGCATCAATTGACCTTGTCCCAATTATTGTTGTTAATCCTAGCGCAGAAAAATATAATTATTTTTTAAAAGATCCAGAATACGAAAAACTTCGCAACATGCAAGTAGAGTTGGTTGCAAAAAATGACGAATCAAAAGGATTTGGATGGAGACTTTCATTTTCTTGTTTTGAAACTGACTTACTTAAAACAATAGTTGAATCACATGCCACATTTCGGAAACTGATGATCATTTATAAGAGTATTCACAGACGCTGTCTGGCACGACAAGATGGGGGAAATTTCTTAGAAAAGATCGGCTTTACTCCAACTTTTAAATCATACCATATCAAAATCCTTCTTCTCAATGAATACAAAGATTATCCTGATCCTACCCATTGGAAGGAAGAGGGGCTTGTCATTAGATTCCTCTCTATTCTTAAAAGGTTAAAAGGATACGTCTCAGAAGGATTTCTTCCTCACTATATTCTTACAAGTGTGAATCTTTTTAACCACGGAATTCCTTCATTTCTTCTTGAACATTATCTTGTAACAAATACGGCTTGGTTTTTGGAGGGTATTGCGAGAACTTCTTTTCTGAAGCATATATAGTTTATGAACAACATCTGTGAACTGAAGGACTCTCTCTACAGGTGCAAATTTTCGGGACATTGAGGAAAATATATCGTATAAAGGAGTTAATATTGAGCTTATATATTCAATTTTCACTCTATGGTGCGTGGCATTTACCACCGGGGAAAATGTTCAAAGACAGTAGCAGTAAAAAGAAATCACTGTTAATTACTTCAATAGAGAAAATACATGTAAATAACACGTTAAGTTATTTTATCTTGGCCTCTTTTAAATGTTAAGAATACTTGAAATTAATTACAAATTGAGTAATATATTGTAAATTTCTATTTTTTAGAATTTAGATCTAGGAGAGATCACTCCAACTGCAGAAAAATACCTTAGAATCAGAACTTTACTGTGCAGTGTAGAGATGGTTCTTTAAAGGATTTTATTTGTTCTGTGATTCTGTGAATCCTTCTTTGTGAGGTCAGTCTAATTGTATATCTTGGATATATAAAATCTTATATAACCAATACAAGCTGCCTAATTCATTTTGTTGATCTTGATAATTATGAAACTCCATTACCTGTGGTCTAAGACATTCTGGTAACACTACCTGCAAACACTCACCATCCAATCCCTTGCTTGTCATGTACAAAATTTTGTCCAAATCAAATCATTATAAATCATGGTCAATATAAAAGAACTAGAGTTGATGGTGCAGACTTTGACAGCAGTCATTTCAATCCAAATTAGTATTTGTTTTTTGGATGCTTGCCTTCGAAAATACCTGGTCTGGGTAGCCCTGTCAATCAAGTACATGAAGGTCCATCATTGGATGCTGAAACGTGATTGACATTTACTTAATATTCTGTTCACCTTGTTTGGCACTCGTGGGGACCTTCAAATTTACTTTTGAATTAAATATACCTTTAATATTTGAAAGGATTATAATATAAAATGATTTTTTTTTCAAATTAAACTTTGATGATTACATATTTTTTTTATTCTGATGAAATTTCTGTATTGATTTTAATATGCTATACAGTAACTTTAAGTGAAAATGTAATTGTTAAAGTTTAGAGCAGCACTGCATTTGTGAAGTAATTAATTTTAAAAATATCTATAAATGTTTCTAATCATGGCCCATTGGGTAACATATTTTTCTTTGTTATTCAGATATGATTTACAAGCAGTCTTTTTTAGCATGTTTCATGGTGACAAAGAATAGGTTAAACCTAGATATCTTTTTAATGAAATTAGTTAACACGGCATTTTTTTCATTTAATAGATGGGATCCTTGGGATGGATGAAATAATTCTAATTTGGTTGTTACGGGAGGATTTTTTTAAATTAAATGAATCTTCTAAATAATTATTGTTTACTATCACTCCATATACTCTTATTTTTTCATCTTTGCTTTTAAGCAGCTCCAATGACTTACATCAACAATTTAAACCTTTCAAAATATCCCCAAAACTATGCGTTTGGATACATGCATTTTAGGCCATCAGTTTTTGTCAATTTTGATTAAAGTGTAATGCGAGATCACCCTGCATAATAGTCTTATCCGGTGTTTGGGTTTTTCGTTGTTTTTTGCACTCAAGCACATTGTGTGTGTCAGCTAATTTATTTTGACTAAGGTTTTAAATTACGGAAAACACATTCTCGACACTGAGAAGTTTTTCACTAATGGGGTTTTAAGAGGAGTGGTTTCTGTGGTTTCAACATGGGCGAGACACAGAGAATATCTTATGCATTAAACAAAATTGTGGAGGTAAATAAACCGAAAATGCCAGTTGATGCTCGTTTTGCAAAAGTGAAATCTGCCGGGGAGAATGTGCTAAATAAAGTCGGAAAACTTGATGCCAGATTTTGTGTTGATTGAAAATATGTTGGTAGCTGGCCTTGTGGGATGTCGGCACCTACCGTCAATGAATGTGATGTCGTTATTCCTGTACGAATACATGGTATCTTGGAGACAACTCACAACCCAGAGTATGTTAGATTCAGACCTTCTGGGCGATCAGTTAATATCTGGAGTGACTGTATTGACTCTAAAGGATAACTGAGTCCTGTGCAGTTTTCAGATACTTTCTACAATATAGTGGAGCGGGCATTTACGGAAACGAAAAAAGAGTTGAACTTCACCCCGACCATAAGAGGACAAGGCACAGTAGCTGCCACACTCGTCTACCATTTTCCTGGTTTGTATGAAACATCAATCGATCTGGTTCCAATAATTGTCGTAGATCTTAAAGATGGAAGATCCAATGCTATTTTTAAAGTCCCTGGATATGAAAAACTTCAAGACATACCAGTGGAGCTAGCTGCCAAGAATAACGAATCGGAGGGTTTTGGATGGAGACTATCATTCTCTTGTTTTGAAACTGACTTAATTATGTCTATTGTGAAATCATTTGCAACATTTCGAAAACTGATGATCATCTACAAACTTATTCGCCGATTCTATCTGGCACCAAGAGAAGAAAGAACGTTCCCGGAAAAACGCCAATTTACTCCAGTTTTAAAATCCTACCACATAAAAATTCTTCTGCTTCATGAACATAGATATTTTCAAGACCCGAGACACTGGACGGAAGAGGAGCTTGCAACGAGATTTCTCTCTATTCTTCAGAGATTGAAAGGGTACGCCTCAAGCAGATTTCTTCCTCACTACATACTTAACAATGTCAATCTTTTCAACTATGGCATTCCGTTATTTCTGCTTGACCATGAACTTGTGACAAATACGACCTCGTTTCTGGAAAAAATGGCAAAAACCAATTTGCTTAAATAACGAAATAGACTTGTTTTTTCTAAACATTGAAAGGGTTCATTTGTAAGGTTATCCCTTAATTATTCTTTGTTCAATTAAGTTCTGCTTTGTTGTAACATTCTTCTTATCAGTTTTTTAATAAAATAAATTACATTTAATCTCTGTGAATTTACCATTCAAAGTCTTACTCTTTTTAAAAGACTTTTTATTCAAATAACCATTTGGATGCATTTTGTCTGCGATATATGGAGAAGACGAACAATATTAAAGCTCAAAAGCCTTTTCAAAAAATACAAATCAGGACAAAGAAAACATGGACCTATAAACTATTAGAGGTTTGATCAGGTGCCATGTACATGTAGCAATGAGCACTAAGGCCTACTGAACAGGGAATCTTGCAACATGAACATAATTAAGTACGGGAAAATTAACATTGAAAAGTTGAAGTTATCACATTTCATAAAGGAAATAAACCCTGTTGTTATGTTACAATTAGGGCCATATTCTACTGATACATCCAGATATGAAACGATTCTGTCAAACTTTTTTTTCTAACTTTTATTTCAAGCCCACATTGTGTCTACATATGAATGGACTTAACTATTGTTATTTGAAAATACATTTTAATATCTTAATTTTGTGTTCAAGTTCACAGCAAGTTCTTTTCTTTTTATATACAAGATTTGTAATAAATTCTGCTTCATATGAAACCTAGTACTGCTTATAAGGTGGTAAAATATGTTCCCATGGGAAACCCGACAGATTGATGAAAGACCTGGGGCCCGCTTTACAAAAGAACTTACGTCTTAGACCAAAAACTTCATATTATTGTAAAATTTTGCAAAATGAATATTTCTCTTTGAAATTGTTTGTGTTAAAATATTTTACCACATTCCTTTTAGTTTAAAATAATTTTTGAAATAATGTTAATCAAAAAAGTCTTAAGTCGTAAGTCCTTTTGTAAAACTGGCCCCTGATCTCGTAAAACAACATACATAGGGTCAATCAAAAAGAAAATCACCTTTTTTATCAACTTAAGTTGCGTTTATACTCCATTTTTATTTTAAAAACTTATTTAAATCTAATTTTGTCCATTAAAATAGAATTCATTTTTTGTTATCTTGAAGTTTTGACCGTCACGGATATATATCGTTTCGATATGATTTATAAGGACGTTGGAGCGTGTAGGTCATGTTCATTTTCTTATGTACATATGTGAGTGGTTTATAAGAGTCTCAGATCTTACAAAGGTCTTGGAGCATGTAGTCCCTCTACGTGGTGTTTTATTGGTTTTATAGGTCTTGGAGCCTGTGGTTCATAAACATGGTGTGTTAGTTGTTTATAAATGTCTTGGAGCGTGTGGTTCATCTACATGGTGTATTAGTAATAAAAATGGTTAATGAAGGTCTTAGAGCCTGTAGTCCCTCTACATAGCGTGTTAGCAGTTTTCAAGGGTCTTGGGGTGTGTAGTCCCTGTACATAGTGTGTAAGTGATTTAAAAAGGTCTGGGAGCTTGAAGTCCAGCAACGTGGTTTGTAAGTGGTTTATAAAGGCCTTGGAGCTTGAAGTCCCTCTACATGGTAAAAAGTGGTTTATAAAGGCCTTGGAGCGTGAAGTCTCTGTAATTGATGTGTTAGTGGTGGATCATGCTTTACTCCTTTTGCAGCCCAGTCTGGTAGCAATGTGGGTGACTTATGTTTCGAGAAAGTATAGCTCTGAGAAATATTGTAGGATGTATTTCTCCTAGAATGAGTCAGCACCATTATCACTTGTCTGTTGAAAAAAAAAACGGCTTTTAATTTCTATTTTTTATATCCGCCTATCAGTATTTCTTGTTTAAAATTTATAAAATTCATATTTCTAATTTTGAATCAACAAATAATCAAAATATAACATCTTATTGACAAATGTAGGATACTTAAAATTTATTTTACGTACGCATGTTTACTTTATAGAAGACTGAACCACAACTTTCTATGATTATTTGTCTGTCAAAAATAGTGTGGTGAGAGTACCATGAGTTGTATAACGTATAACTGTCTACTATCACAATTACCTGTGTAGTGGAGGGATGGAGTCCATTGTTATAAGACTACCACGAGAGGACATCATATTGGTACTCTTTGAGCAGTCATACTTTATATGAAAACTCTGATTACTGCAGCGATTTTCAATCATAAAAATACCACCGCACCATTGAAACAGTGAGTATATAGAGACTTTATCACGTGGCTAAAATCAAAGTGTAAACCATTTAAATATCATTTTGGTTTAAAATTCTCCCCTTTCTCACTTTTACAGACTACAATGACATTTTTGATGATTGAATATTAATAGTTTTTAAATATTATTTTCTTTTGTTAATACATAATAACAAGATCTTCGTTTGCATCTGGCATTATATTCAAAATTGTAATACTTCATAAAATAATACTATGAGAATTATGCTTCTTGCTGTTCCTTAGATCTTATTCCTACCATCATACACTATATACCACTCATTATTTTTGTCTACATATCGATAAAGGTATAACTTACTCTTTCTTGTTTTCCCTCGGCAAGAGCAAGCTGTATGACGGCATCAGCCAAAGTGTACTCGTATTTCTGATCCCGAGTTTCAATCTCATCCATTATTACTTTCTTAGAACTATGGATAGACACTACATAACTAGATCTCCCTGTAGGCTTCGTAGCTACAAATACATAGATTTTAATTGACTTTAAAAACGTAGAGAACAATATTTATAATTCAAGTTTTTAAAACTGATTCCATGTTTGAGTAAAGAAACACATTTACATTAATCTTTTTAAAATGACTAAACGTATATACTTACAAAAAACAAAATTTTTGAAAGCCAGGGGTAGCACCACATATTCCCCAGGTTCCAGCATGGTGTTACATCCCACAAAACTCTTAATCTGGCGATTACTGCACGCCATCAGGGGGCCAAACGTCTGGACGCCATTAGGGGAATCCCGGAGTATCAGTACACAAAGGTCAGATAGGTTTTTATTCTTACTGCCCCTATCAGATGTAAATAAGTATTTCAAAGTAACAAAGTGAATTTTATATAATAATATTTACATTTGTAAATGTTTTCCTTTATATAACACTACTGAAAGGAATGCATATCTATAACTGTATAAATACAGGTACGGGGTCAAGAGGTCATACATGTGCGTATGGATAATCGATTGACGTAATTTATCAGTGACGTTATAAAGAGTTGACGCGCGTTTAGTGGATTACATACTTTCCGTTGAGTTTGAAAAATGATGCATTTCACAATCTAAAAGTCACAATCAGGCAAATATAAAGTATGAATAAGTCACAAACGTAAATATAAATAATAAGGTATCATTTTAAAACATCTATCGGGCTATAAATACGGGTTGGTACAAGATTAAATTCATCATAAAGCCCTTCAGGCTTTATGGAATTTAATCTCGTGACCAACCCGTATTTATATCCCGATATATGTATAAAAATGAAACCTTATTTCTAAAATAATAATAATAATATCCTTATTTATACAGGATGGCACAATTAGTTAACAACTAGTTCACATTGTGGTACTGAAAACATTTGTACAGACAGAAGATTATGTACAGAAACATATAAATATAGAGCGAATAGAATATAAAAATCAATATTTACAGATGGTTTGTCTAAGCTGCGTCTAAAAAGCATCAGAAGTATGATCTATGTGATTAACATATCATTGGTCATTATGTAAGAAAACCATTTCACTATTTTGTTTACTTGTTTGAATAATCTTTTCTCCTAGAACTCATGAATGAAGGGAAGGTGTAAACACTTGTTGATTGAAAATGTTTTTGTCTTGATAATTTTTCTAGTTATAAAATTTTGAACAATTTACCTCTAGGCCATATACCTGACACCATTCTGAAACACGCCCACTTCCACCTCTGTAGTTTTTGACATAGTCAACTTCACCAGTTTGAAAACCTCACTCGCATTGGTTGGAAATAATCCCTCTGATCGAATTTCTCTCCAATCAGGACGAATCTTACATATCTCTACACTGTCAAAGTATCTAAATCATAAAATTATACACTTTCGTATTATTTATGCAATTGTTATGAAGGTAATAGTGTTACGTGCAATTACCTTTAGATCACGCAGGTATGAAATAACTTGGATATTGAAGATTAAAAAATTGTTGAATTATACCTGAGAAGTCAGGACTAAAAATATGGGGGGAAAGTCAGAAATAGAATAACCTTTGAAAAAATGCAAATATTCAGAGGAACTGAATATGTTGAAGTTTACGATGAATGTCGATCATACGATACTAATTTTAAATACAACAGCTGTTAACTGAAATCATGATATGAAAAACAATTCTGATTTCACACACAAGTTCTCTATGGTTTTTAAAGACCAGGTCTTCCAATAATCTATAAGAATTCCACGGGTACTAATTTCGCAGTTATAAGCAGACCTATTTTTGTATTCATATGAAGCAGAATGTGTCCAATATCTTGTGAAAAGAAGAAAACACTTGCTGTGGCCTTTACATTGACATTTAGATATATCGACGACGTATTGTCAATTATCAATGGTTATTTGCATTCCTATGTCAACACGATATACCCCAGTAAGCTTGAAATAAATGATACCACGGAGTCTGACACACCTGTTTCATATTAAGATATTTTACTAGAATGAGACGTTAATGGGTAGTCTAACATCCGAAGTTAATGATAACCACGATGACCTTAATTTCCCTTACTTCATCAGTATTTTACCTTCATCTCCTGCATATGGGATTTGTATCTTCCAGAAGATTCGATACGCTTTAGAGAATACTTTAGGTATGAACAATTTCTAAAACGAGGTGAGTAATTGACAAACAAGTTGATGAAAGAAGAATATCAGCAGTCTCGTTTAAAGTCTATGGCCGATACAATCATTCTGTCAGCAAATATATTCTATCATTAAGTTATATGTTGACTGGGTTATCCATACTTATATTGTTAATCCATTATTTACACACTGAATTATCGACGGATTTTTCTGTTATTTCCCGATCATGACAAGGAGCACATGTCGGGTATAACCAGTCAGCAGGGGATGCTCACTCCGTTATTACACCTGATCCTAATTCTGATGTTTAAGAGACCCGTGTTTGCTCGGCTCTACCATTTTATTGTTAAATGAGGCCTGTCAGCTTGAATGCTGTTCGCTTTCATCCTCAATAATTTATTTCATTCATCTCTTTGTATGATTGACGTCTCCATATCAGTGAAATACTCTGGAGAGGGACGCTAAACAGTATACAATGAATCAATCAATCTTTGTATGATTTCTTCATTTGAATTTACAAATGCTTAACCGGAATTCAAAATATAGAACTTTATGTCGTACTTGAGGACATCTTCTAGGGATATCCAGAACACGCCTGATTTGTCTCCATACAACTTCAGATCTTGCTTAGCCCGGCTACTAATGTTGGCCCACTTGGTCGAGTTGTCACTCCAATCCCCGTTTCAAGAGAACCGCCCCCAAGGATTACGTAACCTTAACAACCTGCACAGAACCAGATAAAGGTTAATAAGACTATTTTTCCACCATGTAAACTAGAACAATACAATACACATAATTAAGTACTTATAATTATAAATCTAAGTTTATTTCTTTTTCATTTGGATTTTCTTAAACATTGGAGAAAAAAAGAATCAGAAATTTAAAAAAAAGAGTCATTGATGATAAGTTCTGGTTATTCGTCGATATCTTTCTTCTTTACTGAGATGAGAGAGCATGCAATGAATGTCATTTAAAAAAGAATGACTACTTCCTCCTAAATTGTTCGACTAAATTCAAATATAAAAGAAGGATGAGTAAAATGTGAAAATGCTCCTAAAATTGAATAATGTTACTTGAAAAAGAGATTAATGATAATCGAATATACAAGCAGCTCTATGATAAAGGTGATGACTTTAACTTTTCTATCGTCAACTTCCCTTACTTATGCAGCAATATATTTTCATCACCTGCATAGGGAGTGTTTATATCTCAGATGATTTGATACGCAAGAGCATGGTCTACGTATGAAAAAGTTTGAGATTTAAATTTAAATTTAAGTTTAAATTATTGACAAACAAGTTGATAAAACAAAAATATTAGCAGTATTGTTTTAAGTATTAACATTTCGTAAGTTTTGTTTTAAATATTAGCAGTATTATTTTAAGTCACCATTTCGTAAGTTTTATGGTCGATACAATGACCTTGTCAGCAAATACAATTCATCATTGAGTCAAACGCTGACTGACGATTTTCATACTAATTGTTAGTCCACTGAATTGACGAGGGATTTTTCTTTATTTCCTGATAATGACAGGTAGCTCACAGCGGGTGTGACAGATCGGCAGGGGATGCTCACTCCTCCATGGCACCTGATCCTACCTCTGATAATTTGGAAGTCCGTATTTGCTCTGTTCCTATTTTGTATTGTTTTATGGACTTGCTGTTGAATACTTTTCGTTATCTCCATATGTTTCATACCATATGTTTCATTTTAAGTGTACCTATTGCCGTCAATGTCCTTGACATCCAGAATGGAGTAGGCATGCTGAGCCAGCAGTCCTTTCTGTTTGTAAACCTTGTCGTCTGTCTTATCCTTACCTCCGCAGGAGACCGCCATCAAAAATCTGTAAATACTCGTAAGTAAAAATCAGAGGAAATAAGGGTTGTATTAATGAACACCAGTCTCTTTGAAAACGTTTACGAAAGTAACCGAAAAATCCTGCACAATTATTTGAATTGATATTTTTTATTATCACGCGCAGATGTTCTTTGAAATAGAATCAATTATAAAAGGACATATACACAACGGTGTCTAAAACATCTTAAATGTAACATATAATACATTATTTTGTGGGAAAGAACTGTCAAACTCATACATTAAAGCAGATCTATGAACCTTACAATGAAAAGAAGCTGTCAATAGGATATCCTACCCTTACCCACTACAGCTGAGAGATTTGGTCCAGATTAATTTAAAACACCTACCCTGACTCCCTACAACTGAGAAGTCTGGCCCAGATCATAGCAGGGTCCAAGTCTTGTTTCCGTGATCTAGCTGGAGCGAAAAAATCTCAAAATGTACGTATACACTCCAAATATTAACATTCCAAGATAAAGAAGTGAAATGATCATGTTCTTTGACATTACATACATATTGGTATTTTCTTTTTATTTATATCTAATTTTTTTAATACGCTTAAATTGTAATTTTATGATGTCACAGGGGGCACCTGTTAGGATAGCAAGACCTTCTATACACCTCCCTGCTTCCATATTTTCATAATTTCCGTGTAACTTAGCCATAGCTTTCTCTATCAAGGGGACCCAAAGTTGATGTCCTTTAGTCTGCAAATACTCATTATATGTAGATTATGAAATGTTTGCTAGACTTAGTTTTCCCGAAATATGTTTTTGATTTGTATTAAAATAAGGAATACTGACTAAGATCAAATTAAACATAAAGTAATATAAAATTGAGGGAAAATCGGAAGTATCATATAAGGAGCGCGACTCCCTTGTAATGACGTGATCAAAGCCACCACGAACCCTTTGTTGTGAATAATCATAACGGTATTACTAGTTAGGATTTGTTTCGTCAACTAATGTGCCACAGCCTAGTTCATAAGGCAATACCATGAATATCCCTTTTGGTCCACGTGAGCTAAATATGAGAAAGCATGTTTATTGAAAGTTCTTCACACATATTGAGATGCTAGCGTTTGCCGGTGAAGGGTTGCAAATTTTAAATGTACTAGGTGCTAATTGTTTTTGAGCAGTGGGGGATTTTTTGTGATAAAACCTATTGTGATTCAGCATTGAAAAAGACTGAAAAAGTTTATACAGTCTCATCCTAAGGAATGGTTTTCATGTCCTGTATTGGGATTCCAACACTGTACGTAAGCAGTACCTTGTTCTTCTACTCTAAAGCAGACGCAGAAGCATTAAGTTTAAGCACACTTTGTTTGATTTGTTATTGTGCCATATACTGTAAAAGATAAAATGGAATGGAGGGAAAAACCATTAACGTGTAAGTCGAAATTTTAGCGAGACGCAAGTTTAGCGATTTGTCCTTAAAAATGGGTATTTAATTTTAGCGAAAAGTTATTTTAGCAATATTTAAAAGCTCCCTAAAGAGGCCATTACAAATAAATGGCAATTAATTTTTAGCTATATTCAATTTTAGGGAATCTCAACATCCTCGCTAATAATGCCAAAATTAAATCCTCGCTAAAAATTCTGCTAATACGGTTTTAAAATTCAGGATGTGTTCATATTAGTGTTGGCAAATCGGACGATTTTTAGTAACCGGTTACGTTCTTCATATTCCCATGGAGTACCAGGGTACTCGAATGATTTTTAGTAAAAATATCCATATCTACTATTTATATATTATTCTTTACTTATCGGTAGAAGTAATACACAAATATTGAAATATATTGTATATGGACATTAGATTTACAAAACACACACTCACACACACACACACACACGATATTGTCAAAAATTTTGATTTTCGATAAAAGAAAAGTAAGGAATTTGACACACGAAGACGACGAATAAAAACATCGTCAATTGCCACTTTACAATTGCTTTGGTTATGCTTTCCTTTTCAGCCCCCATATATGTCGCAATGAAGGAGAATAATTATTTGCATACTCCGTAATTAATAGTTAATTTGTGGAGTGTCCAGTTATTAAAGATTTTAAACATGATGAGCTGTTCTTTTCTTACAACTCCAAGCTTAATACGCCTATTGCGGCATCTCCTTAAATTATTAAATGAGGTAATTATAACAAAGACCTTCAAAAGTTGTATACCCTCAAGCAATCAAAGCTAACAATTTTTATATAAACTGTAATTTGATCCTCTACATTCAAGCACTCGATCAAGTCAAACGTACCTAAAACTAGGGAAATGTGTAAGTATACATTTATAAATAATAAAACATTTATATTCTATACATGCATTTAACTATGTAGAATTTATTTCATTCGAGTAACCTAATAGCAGTTTTACTAACCTAAACTCTCATTATTCGACGGTTAACCAGTTAACCGGGTACTCGTTGCCAACACTTGTTTATATGAGAGGTCTATAATGAAATCTGATTAAAACTGAAATAGTTCACTTAAATTGGACGTTAATTAAGGAAATCTCAGCGAGTGTTCCTTACTTCTCATATATCCTAATACATGCACATGAATCTAACATTTAATTTCTCTTAACTTTAATCTACAAATATACATGTAAACGTGCCTACGGTGTCACTGACCTGAGAGAAGACTAGTCGTTTGTAGTTATCACAGGGCAGTAGGTCATCAATGAGAACAATTTGCCATATACCATCTTTACACAGACGGACTTGGTAGGCTCCTTGTGGACAATAGTCCTTAGTCAAAATGATGTTCTTTACCAGTTCTGGACGCTCCGCCAAGACCGCTAAGGCGCTGAGAAACCTGAAGATAGACAAACATGTGTATTTTGCAAGAGGGAGACCAACTGACAACCAAACTTGAGTTTTCTAGAGTTACATGGAACACAACAATATGCAAATTTGTCAGTTCAAACAACTATGGAGGGAACAGAGGTTTTTGTTGAATCCATTTTAAACGATGATTCAAAACATTCTTTGTAAATAGTATGCTTGTTTTGAATTTTATATTTTGAATAAGACATTACCTAAAATATATGCAAATCTATATTTTTCCCTTTGGTAAAAAAAAAGTAAAAGTACATATATTTCTGATTTTTTTAAATCAATGGAGATAACCACTCACTGACTTTGTACTGAACAGCGGTTTCTCACAGGTTCATAAAAGATATCGAATCAATCGCTGACTCTGTACTAACCAACAATTTCCCAGAAGTCCTTGAGTGATAACTAATCAACCACTAACTCTGTACGTACCAACAGTTTCCCAGAAGTCCTTGAGTGATAACTAATCAACCACTGACTCTGTACTTACCAACAGTTTCCCAGAAGTCCTTTAGTGATAAATGATAAGTGATACTTAGCAACAGTTTCCCAGAAGTCCTTGAGTGATAACTTACCAACCACTGACTCTGTACGTACCAACAGTTTTCCAGAAGTCCTTGAGTGATAACTTATAACCACTGACACTGTAACCAACAGTTTCCCAGAAGTCCTTGAGTGATAACTAATCAACCACTGACTCTGTACTTACCAACAATTTCTCAGAAGTCCTTGGGTGATAACTTACCAACCACTGACTCTGTACTTACCAACAGTTTCCCAGTTGTCCCTGGGATATGTCATGTGGTCGCGGGTTCCTGTATACTGTCCACGTGTCTTTCTCGCTCCCTATATCTGTTGGTCGCAGCCATTGGATGGGAGTCTTTATGAAGGGTTTGTTATGACTAATGAATAAGGATCTTGGAATGGGAGGGAAGGAATCGTCAACAAAGTGGCTGTGGTACTGATCGGATAGTTATAAAAATATACTTTGGATTCATTATTGTTTATGTAAATCAAAGATAACATAGAAAACAATTTCTGAAACGTGATTACTTAATTAATTGCAAATTGCAATTCCTACAAAATAAAAATACAGTTGTGTTAATCGTAACTTCCCTTTTGACACCATATCAGTTTATTCATAGAGAACGCTTTGTGCTAATTTGCAAACTTGGTGGTGTGTTAATTGAATTGTTTCGGAGGTATTGTACATAGATATACTCGATATCTTTAGGAGTCATAAGCATTTACATTACAGCAAGATTTATTGAGTGGATACATAATGTATCGCTATATTGATTATACCAAGATCTACCTTCCGACAGCAAGAAATGATGTTCTGCAAGAGATTAGATGCCTCAATTTCTTCCAGTTTTCGGATATCTTCCATCTTTGAGCTCGGCTGTCTGACAGATAATATGAGTTTTGACTCGTTATGCTTCTTCTGTTCTTTACCATATCCACACATTTCGCAGACTGTCATATTTAGTGTGTTTTTGTATGTACACCGTGAACATGACCATCCTGTGGCTGTTTTGTCGGGTTTCTCTGAAGATTTAGGTCTCTTTTCTTTTTCAAGCTCCTTTCCTTTAACTTTGTTGTTCTCCAAGCTGTTACCTGTTTTACTGTTGGCGGTACTGTCGGGTGAAGTTTTAGCACGATACTCTCTGACTTTCCTGTCTGATTCCTGTTTATCTGCAGATTTAGAAGTCCTAGTTACTTTCGATTCAGAAACAGGCCTATTTGAATTGTTCTCTTTTGTATCAAAATTTGCAGTGTCCCTCTTGGGTCCACAAGCTTCACAAAAAGGACTGTTTATTGAATTCAGAAAAGTGCACTTTTCACAGCTCCAGTTGTTCTTCGTGTCAACTTCTGAAGAAGTTCTACCATCTTCACACATCGTGCAGGATGGTGCTGTGATGTCATTGTGATAGGTACATTTATTGCACTCCCAGAACATCCCTTCTGTTTTATCCATCTGATCTCTAATGCCTGATGATAAAATCCTTTTCTGCAGAAGCAGCAAAATAAATAAATAAAATTTATTTAATTATTGAGTTTGTTATAATATATGTCAACATTTGGAAAACTCTCTCCAAGTTATGAAGCTAAATATAATATTCCGCCTCTATACAAGGTTTTTTGTTTACATATCACCGATGGTTTCCACTTTATTGTCTTATTATGAGGTATGCTTATAGACATTTTGACATAATTGCAGTCACCCTCTGGAATGAAATATATGGAGAAAACAAAAAGTGTTCAAGTTCGGAAGTCCATTGAAACATAAAAGTTTGAACAGAGCAAGCACAGACCTCCAAAGGATCAGAGTTTTGTATCAAAAGTGTGAACATCCCTTGACGCCGTGTACTTCGTGTCCTGATTAAGCAATTACGGGAAAATCTCTTGCACGTTCATTATGTAATGAAACCACCTATCAGCCGGTCACACCTGCCTTGTGCTATTTGTCATGATCAGGAAATAACGGAAAAATCCGTCCTCAATTCAGCGTATATAAAATGGACTAACATTTAGTATTAAAGTGGCCGTTAGCATTTGACTCATTTCTTCTTTTCACGTATACGATTTTGCACAAATTCTACTTAATATGAATACAAAAATAGGTCTACTAATAACAAGGCGCAATTGGTACCCAAGGCAATTCTAATCAGTAGATTGTACATGTTGGAAGACCTGGTCTCCAAAAACCACATTGATATTGTCAATCAGAAACTCAAGCATCTTGTTAAGGTTAACTTTAATATACTTGGCTAACATTAGTATGAAAAGGGTTATTTGACTTAAAGATAGATTGAGTTTGCTAACAATCATAATGTTTTTGAAAATTATATATTTAAACGATACTGTTGAGATTTTTGTTTCATGAACTTATTTGTCAATCGTTTTAGAAATAGTTCATACGCAGAGCATCCACTTGTGTGTCGACAACTGGAGATATATATTGCCCGTATAAATGATTAAGGTATATACTTCATTTAAATAACTAATTACCAGTGAATACCTAACTTCCTATGAACCAGTTGTATGTAATAAATCAATAAGCAGACAAAAAACCTTGATATGCATTACGATAATCAGTCAAAGCACGTCTAAGCAGCTAAATTTAACCTGTTATTTAAATAATTAATAAACTATTTGAATTTGATTCCAAAAACATTTCTGCATTTCTGTTAGAATTTAGCAGAAAAACAACCTTCAAATGATTTACTTTCAGTTTATTTTATCAGTTACTTTTTAAACATCATGTTAGTATCATTTTAAAACACAACACTACTGCTTTCCAACCATAAAAAAGACAATTCACAATCGAAATAAAGCCTTTGTGTCACTGTGCATATTCTTATGAATGTAAACTAATTAAATTATTCAATTATCAGACAAAAACAAAATGTTTAGCAAATACATGGCTTAGTTTTAGTATTTGTATATAACGTAGATTGTGAAAGTATAAACTTACCTTGGCTACGTGGTCAAATACATGGGCTTGTAAAGAGAAACTTATATCAAGGGGGGAAACCCTGGAAATGTTTTTAAATGCACAGTCAATACGCTCTTCAGAGCTGTAAAGTATATACTTATTTTAAAATGCACTGGTTGTTGAATCGTCTTTAGTAATACTTATCTTAATTTTACATCCGGTATTACAAATGTCTTACAAATGAGATTGTCTTAAAATCAAAGCAAACCTATTTAAAGTCGTAAATTTTAAGACACAAAATACTATAGGAAATTTTGTCGAGAAAAGCCACAATTCTTCGACAACTTCATTGGTACTTTATTTTGCTCTGTATTTAAAGTTAAAGCTAAATGGTTTATATCTTTATCTTGCCTTGAGATAAACCACTGAACTTTGACGAATAAATTGAACAAAAAATATTTGAACGGTAGATGAATACTTCATATGTAAATCTATAAAATTTCTAAATTTAAGTGGATGTTTATCCATCTTTAAGAAAAAAAAGCAAAGGGTATGAAAAGTGATGCTGTTTTAGACACTTTGATGTCAATATCATTCTTGTCACTGTGGTAGCAAAATACTACCGTATATTTTAACATAAAATATAATAATTTGTTTTTTTACCTATGCATATATCTATTTTAAATTTGCTATGTATATTCATTTTACATGTAAATCTACTAAAACGTGGTGAAAATTTCAGAATGCATATATTATTATTTTTCAAGTTCACTTTAATTTGTAAATTTTACACTTTAATATGTTACAACTTCAATTAGAACATGTTGATCGAAGACCATGGTGTTATACTGACCAAAAAATACATATATATTGTCTGTGAAGTGTTTCAGAAAATTTATACAAGCATCTATATATATATATATATATATATATATATATATATATATATATATATATATATATATATATATATATATAAAGGTTATCCTTGACTTAAAGTAGATTGAGTACAAGGTCACGGATGGAAATTTATATAAAGCACTAAAATGACCATAAAACTTACAAAATTATGACTTTAAACGAGACTGTTGACATTTTTGTTTCATGAACTTATTTGTCAATCGTTTTAGAAATAGTTCATAGGCAGAGCATCCACTTGTGTGTCGAATCAACTGAGAGATATATATTGCCCGTATATGCAGGTGATTAAGGTATATTGCTCTCGTACAAATAACTAATCAACCAGTGAATACCTAACTTCCTATGAACCAGTTGTATGTAAAAAAATCAAAAACGTAAACAAAAAACCTTTGATATGCATTAATTATGCTAATCAATTACGATAATCAGTAAAGCACAGTGTTTCATTCTCTCAAAGCAGCTAAATTTAACCTGTTATTTAAATAATTAATAAACTATTTAAATTTGACTCCAACATAAGCATTAAAGGATTTAGAATTTAGCAGAAAAACAACCTTGAAATGATTTACTTTCAGTTTCTGTTTATCAGTTACTTTTTAAACATCATGTTAAGTATCATTTTACAACACAACACTACTGCTTTCCAGACCATAAAAAAGACTTAATTCATGCGATCGAACATAAAGCATTTGTGTCACTGTGCATATCTATATGACTGTAAACTAAGCAAATTTTAAAGTGTTCAATTATCAGACAAAAACAGAATGCTTAGCACAGACATGGCTTAGTTTTAGTATTTGTATATAACGTAGATTGTGAAAGTATAAACTTACCTTGGCTACGTGGTCAAATACATGGGCTTGTAAAGAGAAACTTATATCAAGGACGGGAAACCCTGGAAATGTTTTGCCTAAATGCACAGTCAATACGCTCTTCAGAGCTGTAAAGTAATATAAGGCTTATTTTAAAATGCACTGGTGTGTGGGGGATGAATCATCATAGTAATACTTTGGTGTGGAGACTAATTTTACATCAATCAGGTATTACAAATGTCTTTCAAATGAGATTGTCTTAAAATCAAAGCAAACCTATTTAAAGTCATTCCAAATTTTATCGTCAATGAAACGCAAAGCTATGGGGCCTATATGGAAATTTTGTCTGCCCATGAAAAGCCACAATTCTTCGACAACTTGCCATTTACTTGCAGGTAATGTTCTCCATTAAACATTTTGCTTGAGAACATGTATTTAAAGTTAAAGCTAAATGGTTTATATCTTTATCTTGCCTTGAGATAAACCACTGAATATTTGACGAATAAATTGAACATAAAATATTTGAAGGCGGTAGATGTTAATGTAGTCCGTGGTGTCCTTCAGGCAAAGTAAACTTTCTACGTGTGGACGGAGATGTATAATGAATTCAGATATTTTCTCCGTCTTGTCCAATTGAAAAAAAAAAGCAAAGGATATTCTTTGTGTATTTTAAAGCAAACGTGCATGCCTACAGTGAATAGGATTTAAGGTCTTAAAGATTGATACAATACTGCATATCTTCAAGAGTTTTGGTAATGGCGGTGGAAATACTACCGGTATATTTTAAGATTATTAAACCACTAATATTCATAAAATACGGAAGCGTATTATTGACATGTTTTTTTAAATTCAGTCCACACTTTAATCTGTAAATTTTACACTTTAATCTGTAAACTTTACACTTAAATCTGTAAACTTAGCACTTTAATCTATATATATTACATTTTATTTTGTATAAGTTCACTTTAATTTGTAAATTTTACACTTTAATATGTTAAACTTCTATTGTTTTTCGAATTCAATTCAATTCAACATGTAATTATGTAATGATCGAATGGTCTTTGTGTTTCATGGTGATATTTAAGTTTTTTCATGACCTATGAAAAATATTATGAAATTTTTATTGTTCTGATATATCATATATATATATATATATATATATATATATATATATATATATATATATATATATATATATATATATATATATATATATATACGATAAGTAAGGATGGGCGATTTGCTCATGGACCTCGTAATTTTCCCAAGCAAATATCGGGAATCTGCCTTCAATATTTTTTAAGTGCTATAGCGGCAAATAGAAAAATATATACTGTATACAAGTATATCAATTTATTTTGGTCTTCTCATTTTAATATTCTCCAATTGCACTCCGTTATTAGCAGACAAATTGTTGTCGGCAGGGGATGCTCACTCCTCCATGGCACCTGATCCCACCTCTGATGTTTCGGAGGTCCGTGTTTGCTCTGCTCTTATTTTGTATATTGTTTGATGGACGTTGAGATTGAATACTGTTCGTTATTTCCATATCCTTCTTGTATTCATATGAAGCAGAATTTGTGCATGACAAGAAGAAAACACTTGCTGTGGCCTTCAGCTCAACATTTAGATATATCCACGACGTATTGTCAATTAACAATGGTAATTTCCATTCCTATGTCGATACGATATATACTGGGGAGCTTGAGATAAAATATACCACAGAGTCTGACACGTCTGCTTCTTACTTGGATATTTTACTTGAAAATGACGTTAAAGGTAATCTTACAACGAAGCTCTATAATAAACGTGATAACTTTAACTTTTCTATCGTCAACTTCCCTTACTTATGCAGCAATATACCTTCATCGCCTGCATACGGTGTTTATATGCCTAATTTTATTCGATACGCAAGAGCATGCTCTAAATATGCAGTTTCTAAAACGAGGTAAGTTATTGACAGACAAGTTGATGAAACAAGAATATCAGCAGTCTCGTTAAAAGTCATCGTTTCGTACGTTCTTTGGTCAATGTAATGATTTTGTCAGCAAATACAATTGATCATTTTGCTGCACGCTTTTCAATACAATTTTGATTTTTCATTTCCAGATCATGACAAGGAGCACACGGTGGGCAAATACTCCTCCATGGCACCTGACGCTTTTCACCTGTTTTGTATTGTTTTAAATATATATCAGTCCATATCCTTCATTGCAGTTCATTTTATCAGGGTCATTTTAGAACGGAACAATAAAGAATCATCATTTAATCAAAGGGTACCGGTATTAATTTTTACGCTGTTCCAAATTTAATATGAACTCAAATACATGTAAACTTCAATTTTATGCATGTATATTTATGTAAACATTAATAATTGATATTTTATATGGTTATTTTTAGGATCTTCAATTCAATAAGGAAATAGATTGTTGCCCGCAATACAATCATGTTGAAATAAATGATATAACTTCTGAGCGCGCATCAAACGAATTTGCGTATAATGATATCAATATAAGATTCATTGAAAAGTATGTGTATTTGATTTGCTCTTCATTTAATAATTCTACTAGATTGCTTATTATTTATATAAATCCATACATCTGCCATCTGTTAAGTTAGTTATTATCCACATTTATTGTTAAGTTAGAAATAAAACTTAGATTATATCATGCATGCTCCATGGTCTTTTATCTTTACAGCGTTTTACTAAAGATGTATGCAGGTGCCAAATTAATTAAACAAATAAAGGTTTAAATTACACTGTTTAAAGTTTATATTTTATAGATTAATGTGTAGAATCTACATTTTAAAGTATAAAATTTACACTTTAATATGTGTAATATTAACAGATTAAAGTTTAAAATTTACAAAATGAAGTTATATTTACAAAATGAAATGAAAAAATTACAGATTAATTTGTAAAATGTACAGATTTAAGTGTGATATTACACTTTAAAGTGTAAATTTTACACTTTTATGTGTAACATTTACAGTTTAGAGTGTAAAAAACGAAAAATAAAAAAAGTGTCCAAGTGGCACTAATACGCTTCCGTAATAAAAGTATAGTTTTAACATACTGAATTTTATATTTTTATCTGGTGGATAGGGTTTTTAACTTATTTTTCAGATTTTTTTGGTATATATAAAGAGATGTCTAATATTAAAATAGTGTATCTTCACCTATTGTGCAGGACAAGGCCTCTTAAATCTTCAAAGGTAGGATGTAATGGAGATAACGAAAAGTATTCAAGCTCAAAGTTCTATAAAAATACAAAATTGGAGCAGAGCAAACAAGAACCTCCAGAAAAAAAAAATCAGAGGTGGGATTTAATGTCATGGAGGAGTGAGCATATGCCCTAAACAATAGGTCATACCCGCTAGGTAATTCTTGTCATGATCGGGAAATAACTGAAATATAGTGTGTATATAAGGGCCTAACGATCAGTACGAAAAGCGTCAGTCAGCATTTGATTTAATGATAAATTGTATTTGCTGACGAGGTCATCGCATCGACCATAGAAATTACTAAATGATGACATTAAACGAGACTGGTGATTTTCTTGTTTCATCGACTTGTTTGTCAAAAATTTACCTCGTATTAATTAGAATTTGTTCATACATAGAGCATGCCCCCGCGCATCGAATCAACTGAGAGATATAAACCCAGTATGCAGATGACGAACGTATATTGATGCATAAGTAAGGGACGTTGACGATATAAAAGTTAAAAGTCCTTACTTTTATCATAAATCTTGATTTCTGATTACCGTTAACGTCTTTCTTATATGTAAAATATAGGGATATGAAACAGATGTGTCAGACTCTGTGGTATCTTTTATTCAAAGCTCACTAGAATATATAGTATCGACATACGTTAATTGACAAAACGTCGTCAATGTACAAGTATCTAAATGTCGAGTTGAAGGCCAGAGCAAGTGCTTTCTTATTTTCATTTATAAGCTTTCGGACAATTCTAGTTCATATGAATACAAAAATAGATCTGCTAAAAATTGGGCGCAGTTGGTACCCATGGGATTTCCATCTAATTGTTGGAAGACCTGGTCTCCCAAAACATATAAATATTGTCAATCAAAAACTCAAGCATTTTTTTTTAAATTATCAACTTCAGAGTACTTGTGTGTACAATATCAGAATGTTTTAAACAAAATAATTTTGAAAATGACCGATGAAAAGGTAATAAGTAAAGTTCTAGTTTTATTGAAAATGATATCAAAAAGCCTGGACCTTAATTTATCATGGAGAATAGTTGTGTATAAAGTTGAGAAGTCGTAAGTCTTTAAGATGTTGATTTTGGTAAAATCTTGTAATTTCAAGTTGTCCAAAAGTTTCATGGAATTTTTAAGTATCCACATCTGATTAAACCACTTCTTGATTATACTGTTGCATAGTACTCCTGAAGTTATCCGTCGTTACTGTTAATACTTTAGTACTGTAAGGAGTAAAGAAAGAGGCATTTTGGAATATTTACAGGAACCCGCTATGTATCTTTGTTTGTAAGGATTTTTATTAAGTTTTGGAATCCAATATAGATATGGTGATAACTAATTCATTCTTCTAAGAGTTCTTTTGAAGATTTTCAAAAGTATCCACATCTAATTTCTTGGATATGTTCCTGTTCAAGTCTCTTACTTCTTTAAATATTTTGATGAAGAGTAAAGAAAGAAGCTTGGAAGAAAATTTATTCGAAACTGCAATGTATAGATCCATTAGAAGTATGGTAATTTAAATTCAATATGATTGCTGGTAATATTAAAAAATACTTAAAACTTATCTGTTGTTTTTTTTCATCGAAAATTCTTTACAAGGAAACTCGGAGTTTATGTTGAATGAGCATGTAAATTCATCTCCGCTAGACTGCAATTATAATCATGGGTCTTAAAAAGAAGTACATAGACCAGTTCATATTGTGTAATCCAAGATATGATTCCCTATTTTTTGCGATTAAAAGGTTTGGAAGCAGCAGTTAAACATTTTTAAGAAAACAGTTTGTGGACTTCCAACTGAAATATGGTGAAATAAAAGACTGTAAACTTTTGTGGTTAAGAAAACTATAAAAATGCACATCAGCAAAATGTCACATTTTAAATTTATATTACATCAAACAGATTTCTTGGACTTACAGAGGCCCGTAGCATGGGGTGGTGGTGGGCAAGTCTCCAATTTTCTTCTGAGTAAAATTTCCTTTAGATGACCCCCACCCCCTCCCCCACCCAAACACACTTCTTTTTGTCTCTGTAAGGTCGAGGAAAGACAAATTTTAGGACTTGAACAGTTTTCCCCCTTGTCTGATATTTTGGTAAGTTTCGTCCTTCTTTTTTGCAAGTAAAACATTTTGGGTTGCTGTCCCCCTTTGAGACCGTTGCTATGGGCCTGTTATCCTTTAGACCATTAATTTATCCATGCATGTTGTTCAATATCTCAATATTAATATACAATTTTATTCAAAATATGATGCATTTAGAAGTATGGACTTCTAACAAGTCTGCATTTCTGCACCAATAACATAAAACCATGATTGTTAAAAAAAGACATTCTTCAATCAAATTCCTTTTACAGTTTACTGCAAATATGAGTAAAAAAAATAAGAAGAATCGATGTAAAATGCACAAATAATTTTCTTTATTAAAATCTTTATAACTATCACATATTGCACAAAGAAACATCTCTAAAATACAAAACCTTGTAAGTCTGAGAAAAATAAATTCAAGATAGCACTATCAAACAAAACTAGAACACTCCGATTATTCTGTCAGAGATCTTCATACTTATATCAAAAACAGTACATATAAAACTAGTATAAACAGAAAGAATTTATTTGTTTCAAAGTCCTACAACTTTAAATCAAACAATGTCCTGTTAACATCACTGAGATCTTATGCACTATTAATCAAAATGTTTAAAGCAATATGAGCTGCATGTTTTACATTGAAAATTTTTTTCTTTACAAATTTGTAATAAAATACTTTAATGACAGAAAAATAAATCATTTATAATTTTTTTTTTGGAATGTACATAAATTTTTTTTCCTTTGAATTTTATTGATGTAATACTTTTAATTTGATATTGGATTATAAAACTAAGGTTTGATGGAAAGATAACTCTAACACTATGTATCATTATCTATTAATAATAATGTATATACTGGCTATATATGTTGGAATATCAATTTGAAAACTCTTATTTCAAATGATATTGTTAATAAGTGGAAACCAATTAAACTTGATTTAAATTCAATATATGCCCTCGCAGACTCTCCTAATGACACACAAAGACCATTTGTTTATCCCGATATTCACAAAGAGTATCTTTTTTTCTGAAAAATTTTCACAGAAATCAGACCTACATTGGAGGTAGACGTATTGTCACATTGATCTTATTAAATGCCACTTAATGCATTAACTTACACATGGTAAACAAACAACCATTGTATCAAATATCTATTAACAAAATATACAGTATATATACTGATATATATGTTCAATATAAAATGCTACATATACTGCACCATAAGCATGCCAATTAAACTTGATTTAAAAAAATATATTACAAATCTGTTCACACACACACAGATTATTTATCTCCCTGACAAAAAGTAAAATGCTATTATATACTGTTATACATGTAAATGATTTCTGCATGCTTAGCAATAATGTATCTTTTATCTTGATAATAATTTGATTTCACTTGTATCAAGCAATTTCATTGGCTGAATCATTCAGAGAAACATATAATATTTTGTATAACATAAAATGCCATATCGTGCACAATGCATGCATTTGACGTTTAAAAAAATATTTACAAATTGTTCACAACTTAAAGATTATTAATCTCCCTGACAAAAAGTAAAATGCTATTATATACTGTTATACATGTAAATGAAATCTGCATGCTTAGCAATAATGTATCTTTTATCTTGATAATATTACAAGACAGATATAAACAGTGCTTTAAGGAAAAAGGTAATCATTTACAAGTTACTTCTGGAACGCACAAAAAAAAAAATCTTAGCAGAATTATATAACAAAGAAAATGTAAGTATCCATGGTAACTGAGATACAACAGTGGAAATTATTTGGCCCCCAGACATATATAAATATAGACCAAACAAAATATTACACATGAACATGATGAAAGGACAAAAATATATTAATGCACAATCTTTACATTAGAATGGTCACAACCAATAATAATGCTCTTTGGTGAAATACTGACAGTTAAAGACAAAAAATGAAATATCTAACAAGTATTCTTCATCAGTGATGTAGAACATAATGGCATAAACAACCTCTTCTGAAAATCATCTTATAATTTTCAACAAAATCTGTCACACACATATAAACAAATGTAATAAATGTTCTAGACTTTTCCACAAAAAAAAATCTCTACACACAATGTAAGTCTTTAGTTGATAGTGCTGCTTGAAATTTGAAAATGGGATGTGTGTTTTACATAAAAAATCATAATTATACCAAGCTGATTAAAAAATCTTATTGAACCATAAATTCAATTTACTTTACTGTATATGGAAATTTAAATTACTGTACATCTGTTGGAATTAAGAAAGAATATACTGTAAATCACTTTTTAAGACAGGAAAATTTATGCATATAATAGTATTCCTTAAGATTATATAAAATAACCACAATTAAAATTTTGTCTCGATAATCAAGAGTCAATGACTATATCGCGAAAATAAGGTGTTGCAAAAATTAATTGATCCCAGTAGACTATGTTATTTTTATAAAAAATTACTTTTGGTTAAAATAATTTCCCACTAATTTTGATCTCTTTATACAGACTGATCGGAATAGAATCTTTCATAGATTCAACAAGCTGTTAGAGTCAACAGACAATAATGGTAGTCTTAATGTGAAATGAAATTACAAGAAATGATTGGAATAAATAAGGCCTCAATAGTTTAAATGACCCTTCTTTTCAAGAACCTGAAGGGACATTTTTTTTAATGGTCAAAATAAAACATTCAGTTCTTTTTGTCAGCTAAGATCGGGAATGATGTAACTGATGTTCTTTTTCTTCATAAAGGCCGGGGAGCGTGGAGTCCCTCTACATGGAATGCATGTGGTTTATAATGGCCTGGGAGCATGGAGTCCCTCCACGTGGAGTGTCAGCGGTGGATCATGGTTCACTCCTGCCGCTGCCCAGTCAGCAAGTCCTGTGGTTGACCAGTGCATGCGGTGAATCAGGCGGCGAGAGAGGTGGTAGGATGCGCTTCTCTCCAGCTGAGTCAGCACCATAATTACTTGTCTGGTGAAGAAAATAGATCTCATTATGTATTACTGAATGTCAGTGATCAAATAAGACAGCACCATAATCACTTGTCTGGTGAGAAAAATTTACTTTAAAAGCCAGTGTCAAATTGATCATTTCATAATTCTAGCTAAACCAAAGATAAATTTATCAAAAAATTTTTTAGGTCTCTGTATACTAGTGTCAAAATCTGGTGTAAATGAGGTTTCAGTTTATCAGCATAGAAAGGCTACCGCGAGTGGACACCACATTACCACTGTCTGTAATACTTACCTGTGTAGTGGAGGGATGGAGTCTAGTGTGGTGAGACTACCGCGAGTGGACACCACATTGGCACTGTCTACACAATCACACTTCATATGCAGACTGCGGTCACTACAGCGATTCTCCACCACAAACAAACCACCAGACCAACCATGCATCAGAGAATACACTGAGACGGTATCCCGTACCTAAAAATAGAAATGTCAACCACTATTACAGCTGTTCTTGCCTTTGGCCTCTTTGTTTAACATACTTATCAACCTGCAGACTTGATTGTTTCTAAGGTACAGAAACTTTTCAAAAACATACAATTTTGAACTCTTTTAAATCAGCTTTTTTCCCCCTTGGTTGATTATACATCTATATCCCCCATGTTTTCTCACAATTGATCTACACAGATATCACTTATACTTACCCCCTCCTGTTTTCCCTTGGCCAGAGCCAGCTGTATGACAGCATCAGCGAGGGTGTACTCGTATTTCTGAGTCCTTGTCTCAATCTCCTCCACCATGACTGCCTTAGAACTGTGGACAGACAACACATAGCTGTATCGCTCTGTGGGCTTCGTAGCTAAAAATACAGGACACATTCTTATAATAAGACAGTACATAGCTGTATCACTCTGTGGGCTTGTAGCTATAATAGAGGATACACTGTATGTACTTATAACGAGACAGGCAAAATGTAGCTATAATGCTATGTGGATTCATAGCTAAAAATACAGAACATTTACAATAAATAGATATGTGAATATCAAGTTGATATTTCTACTGATTCATGATGAATCATTATTACCTATGTATACTTACACAAAGTCCAGAAATTGAAAGCCAGAGGTAGGACCACATATTCCCCGGGTTCCAGCATGGTGTTACATCCCACAAAACTCTTAATCTGACGATTACTGCAGGCCACCAGGGGGCCAAACGCCTGGACACCATTAGGGGAATCCCTGAGTATCAGTACACAAAGGTCAGCCGGGTTTTTGTTGTCATTGCTCCTGTAAAAGGAAATAGAGGTAAAGGTCAGTGAAATATGGGCTGTTCTACTGTAAAAACATCTCGGCTTTTTTACACAAGTTACAGATGTAAATATGAAATATCCCATCACAAATTATTCTACAAATCTTTCTTCCTTCTTCCAAAGATAATGAATAAAAAAAATGTCAACTGAAGATTACTGCTTTTATTAAAAAAAATATTTTTAAGGTCTTAATTTATAGAACCATCTTTTAAAGGTTACAAGTCTTGCTGGTTTCAAAACCATCAGGACTCTCATATCACCCCATGACCTCATCTCTACTGTATAGAGTAACCTACCTGACCCCTTCCTGGAACACACCCACTTCCACCTCTGTGGTATAGAACACAGTCAACTTGACCATTTTGAAAACCTCTCTGGCATTGGCTGGGAATGTCCCCTCCACTCGAGTCTCCCTCCAATCAGGACGCACCTTACAAATATCCACACTGTCAAAGTATCTAAACAAAACAAGTATCACATATTTTAATTGGTTGTTTGTGTAAAATTTAAGTATAACTGCACGTTTTAATATACATAATTTGTTAATAAACAAAAAAAAAAAAATACATGTAGCAATTTTCAATAAGACTAATGTGCTACCTTTTGGATTTAAAAGTAGGAAAAATTAAAGCTATACGGAAAAGCAAATGAGAAGAAATTTCAAATTTTGGAAAATTTTACTAAAATGTACAGGGAGGGGGAGCTTGTATTCCACATGTAATTACATGAATAAGTGTGACACAAAAGTTTTAAATATTTAATCAAGAAACTCATACACTCAAACTGTAACATAAAAAGAGATAAGAAGAGAGAAGAGTTTATATCGTACTTGAGAACATCTTCCAGTGATATCCAGAAAACGCCTGATGTGTGCCCATACAACATCAGATCCTGTTTGGCCCGGCTACTAATGTTGGCCCACTTAGTCGAGTTGTCACTCCAATCCCCATTCCAAGAGAACCGCCCCCAAGGATTACGTAACCTTAACAACCTGTGCAGGATCAGAAAACATTGAGTACTAGAATTAAACTACAAAAAAAGAGTTCTCATCTGACTTATAAATATAGGTCAAAATTAATGTCATCAGCAAAAGTTAACATTTCTTTGTGAAAAAATAAAAGATAACCAAGAGTATTATATACTTATTTTTATTCATAGTAGTTACATTTTTTACACCTATTTGAAAGAAAACTACAACTACATTTTTGTTGACTTATGTGACTGTACCTATTTCCATCAATGTCTTTGACATCCAGAATGGAGTAGGCGTGTCGAGGTCGCAGTCCTTTCTCCTCGTAAACTTTGTCCTCTGTCTTCATGTTACCTCCCCCACAGGAGGCCCCCATCAGAAATCTATAAATAAACCAATAATCAAAGTACTGAAAGTATCCTGATTAAAATTCAGAGGATTATTTCATGGGATTTATGCATCTATCTACCATAATTCATTAGAAAAATTCTCAAATTTCTATGGACAGAGCTTTTAAAAATCTATTAGAAAACAGGTCTAGTAGTTTCTACAAGTTCTTATTATGCTAGAGTTGAGAAAGGTTTCAAAGAAAGGGCTTTTAGGAGTTTTCAAGAGATAAAGCCTTTATGTTTTCTAAAGAAGTAACATTATAATCTTAAAATAAAAAAAACTTTTACAGAGTACATACCCTGACTCCCTACAGCTGAGAAGTTTGGCCCAGATTAAGTTATAACACCTACCCTGACTCTCTACAGCTGAGAAGTTTGGCCCAGATTAAGTTATAACACCTACCCTGACTCTCTACAGCTGAGAAGTTTGGCCCAGATTAAGTTATAACACCTACCCTGACTCCCTACAGCTGAGAAGTTTGGCCCAGATTAAGTTAGGATCTATGTCTTCTTTCTGTGGTCCAGCTAGAAATAAAATCTCAAAATTACACTCAGTATATCTACAATGACTTTCTTAAAAAGCAATGGTTATAATATTGCTTTTTTTACATAGCTGAAGAAATATCATGTACTTCTTCATAAAATAAATATGTTTAATTTTTGGCCTTTGATGCTTACGCTGAAGTTCTATGTTATCACAGGGGGCACCTGTTAAGGTAGCCAGACCCTCTATACACTTCCCTGCTACCAGGCTCTCATAGCTGCCATGTAACTTAGCCATAGCCTTCTCTATCAGAGGCACCCACAGTTGTCTTCTCTTGGCCTACAAGGAGAACATGTAACATATAAAATATAGGACTGGTCATGTGCAAAAAAATAGAAGATGAAGAAGTCACTGAAATATCAGATTCAGGCTTGTTACAACAGTTCTTCTAGATAATTTTTTTCCATTAATTAATACTGATGATAACGCTTCAAAATTATCACAACAAAAACAATTTTTTACATTTTAAAAAAAATCATTGAAATAGTAAGCCAGCTGATTTAAGGAGAGCTTGATTCCTATAAATTCCATACAGTCCCTGACCTGAGAGAAGACGAGTCGTTTGTGGTGGTCACATGGTAACAGGTCGTCAATCAGGACAATCTGCCATTTCCCGTCCTTACACAGGCGGACTTGGTAGGCCCCTTGTGGACAATAGTCCTTAGTCAGAATGATGTTCTCTACGAGTTCAGGACGCTCCGCCAAAACCGCTAAGGCACTCAGAAACCTGAAGAAAAGAAGAAATATAAATTATAAGCAATGGGTAAATAATAGCCAATCAGTGACTCTGTACTTACAAGCAGTTTCCCAGAAGTCCCTGAGAGATAAATAACCAATCGGTGACTCCGTACTTACCAGCAGTTTCCCAGAAGTCCCTGAGAGATGTCGTCTGGTAGAGGCGTCCTACACACTGCCCATTTGACCTTTTCGTCTCCCCGTTGAGATGTGGCGATTTCCGTCGGTCGTAGCCATTGGATGGGGGTCTTTGTGAAGGGTTTGTCCTCATTGATAAAGACAGAATTTGGAATTGGAGGAAAGGAATCATCCACAAAATGGTCGTTGTGCTGAATTATAGATAGTATAGGTTTACTCAGAGCATTTCTCTTAGAATTTACAAATGTATAGATATATATTCAGTGTTTCTGATGGTTTTTGATGTTTTGTTAATGAATAGATATATAAACACATGAGCTTTGGATGAAAACTTCATTGTCTAAAATTCTTTGAACATAAAATGTTAAAATAGAGAAATTTCTGTTGTTGTCCTTTTTTAGTTCAAAGTCAAAAATTTAAACAAAATTTTGAAAAACAAAATGTATCCACATCTTTCCTACTTAAATCTTCTAAGGGAAGCAAAAAAAAAAAAAATCTGAAGCTACCTTTCAATGATACAATAAAAGAATATGAACTAGCTGCCAAAAATTCAATATTTAATTATTATAAACAAAGCATCATTTTTTAAAGATCTTGTTATTGAAAGCTAGACATATTTTAATGCCTTTCTCTTCTAGTATATTCCATATAAAATCTAATCAATTGGGATATTATATGGCTATGTTTCAGTACAAAATGACTTTTTGAAGTTTAAATGATTTTTATACCTAACATTTCAAAATGATGATGTCAAAAGCATGGGGGCAGTTTATAAAGCAAATGTTCTGAGTTTCCCCTGCGAAATGATCAAGAATAATTCTTGAACTTTTAAGAAAAGTTCATGAATTATATTCTTGAATCAGCTCATGAATTGTTCATGAAGATCCCATGAAGTTAAAATTGGACACTCATGATTTCATGGATTTTATTCATGAAAACTAAGTTCAAGAATATTCAAGAACTATTTGTTGTTCATGAACAAACTTGGATTTTTTAAATGCCTGCAAAATGATCAAGAATAATTCTTGAACTTTCAAGAAAAGTTCATGAATTATATTCTTGAACTTTCAAGAAAAGTTCATGAATGATATTAATAGGTTCAATGCATTTTCATGAACTATTCATGAATAATTTGTAAAAGTTATTTAGAAATGTTCATGAACTATTCATGAATGTTCTTGCTTTTTGTAAGCAAAGATGTAATAAGTTATGCAAAATGAAAAACTGTAAAAGAAAATATTTTAATAGCATCTTGAAAGATTTCACAGAATTTTTGTTTTCCAATCATGGTATAAACAATCTTTGTTCAAGTGAACAACTCTGATAAGTGATAACGATAATTAATAAATTATGTAGTTCATTCCTAGTAAAATTATGAAAAATTTCAATTCAAACGCGACTCTTTGCAGAATCCTTAACCTTACTTGGTCAAGAGGAAAGTGGGTTCCTAAATATTCAGCGTATTTCAAAGTGTATGCCTAAAATGGAATGATTTTTAATCCAAGTCTCACTGTCTTGCAGAAAAGTGTGTTCAGCAATTAGGGCATCAGCTAAGGGCTTTCAAGGATTTTGAGCAGAGGTGGTCAAATAAAAATATCTTACTGGCTTTCCCTGTGGAATTTTCAAAATTTCATCACTTGGATCCTTTGATCGATTACGATTCATATTTTCATTCCTTTCTTTTGTTTTTCTTCAAGAGCCTGGATTTTTTATATTCCTTTTTTTTGGGGGGGGGGGGGGGGGGGGGGGGGGGGGGACAGCCAGAGTTTTTTAATCTTCTGATCTCAACTCCTCAACATTATCTGTGAACTGCTTCTCCTTTCCCTACAAGAACAAAGATTTTCTGAAAATGCTCATAAATGTGAAAACTTAAGACTTAATTGGTTTTTTTTTTTTGCATATTTGTTTCATTTAATTCTGCATCATAGGCAATGCCATATTTTAAAGCCTCCCCCGGGGGATTTTAGCCTGTTCCCCTCCCCCCCCCCCCCCCCATGTTCAAGATGTTATAGGTGAACAGGATGAATGTTTCAATCTTTAATTATTAAATGTAACGTAATTTGGTTGGATCCTTACTCATAACAAAGTTTGACAAAATTTTCATTAAAAAGGACATAACTGAACTCTTACAAATAGACAGTAACATCTTGACAAATATCTCACAGATTCTTCGATTGCCTCCATTTTTTTGTAACTCACCACTAATATCTGCAGTTATGAAGTAAATTGATCCTCTGGATATTCCTTCTTCGTATTCTGTAATTTTCTCCAAAGGTTGACAAAGAATGACTAGATCTACGCTAATAATCCTCCCACTCTACCGATTCACTTTCCAACCTCTCGCGCGTTTCAAAGTTTGCGCCTTTTAAAAAGTGTAATGCAGAACTAATTAAGAAATAGTTTCGAAATGCCAAGATTTTTGTTAAACAAAAAATAACAAATACTATCGGAATGATTTTTCACTGAAATTAATTTTTTTGAATTGATATAAGTTATATCATTTATTGAATTGGATTTTTTACATTATACCTGTAGAGCCATAGTTTCGTATTGAAGTATGGCCGCCTCCATATCAGAGGACAACAAATATCTCTTGGAACCACTCGCCCTCAAACTGAGTACCCTGAGCTATGAAAGTGTATAGGAAAATAGACTACAAAATACGAATGTGGTTCATGTCATAGCTTCTTCACAACCATGCAGCCTGTGCTGTATCATTTACACACGATGGATAGAAAAATGTGATTTATAACTGCAACAAAATATAAAGCTTTTCGACCCAAGAATGTTACGGTACAGTAAGGAAAAGAGATATAATTTTTTAGTTGTCAATAAATTTATGATACGTTTTTACGAAGATTATGAAATTTTTCCTAGACTGTAAGTCTGTTTCATTTTCTTACAACTTGTTAAAAGTTTGACAAATAGAGAAAATTCGGTCGAACAAAGTTGTGTCGTGAAAAATGAGATAATTTAAAGCACAATATTAATATAGCTGGCTAATTTAAATGATGTAGAAACATTAGTAATTCAATATGAGAAAAATATGCTGTCAATATTGATGCAGTGTTTTTTAAATTACGATCATAATTTAATATTACAATTTCCCTTCTAGACAGTTCATAACAGAGTTTTATTATCCTGAAGAATCTAAGTTATCAGTTAGATAGAGTAGAAAATATGATTTTAACATCTTATGTTCCCCTACTCGGCTCTGATCCCATACTTTCAAAATCAAAACAAAAGCATATTATTAATTAAATCAGGGGCTTGTTCAACAATTGCATTTGCATGCAAAAGTTGTATTATGGGAGTAATGAGTGTTTTCTGGCGATTTTTTGTGACAATTATTTTTAAATTTTTAGTCTTCATGAAAATTCATGAACATTCATCACCTTGAACTATTAAGTTTTTTCTTTAAACTGAAAATTACCAATATTCATATTTGTTCATCATTTGTTCATGAACTATGAATTATGAATGTTTTCATGAATTTTATTCTTGAACTACTTTTATGAACCTGTTAAGAATCCTTTAAGAAGCATTCATGAACAATTATGAACAACTCATAAAGGTTCTTAAAATCATGAATATCATTTCGCAGGGGTTGTTTGCCATAAAAACATTCCATTTTAATATTTCCCAAGGGTATGAATGACTTCTAGTAAATATCAATTACATGTGAATTTACTTTGTTGATAATGGGACAATAGAGATTATATCTGTATCATACTTAGAGAGATTTCAGTGAATGGCTACAGATGATCTTGTTTCATCCCAGGTAGTCTCTATCAACAGTAACATTTAGCAAACATAATGACTAGTTGTGGTTCAGTCCAATACTTATTTTATATCAGTTGACATTCTTGACAGTTGACATATGTATTAGAACTGTCAATACATTTTCTGTGATATGTTTCATGTAGATATTTTCTGTATGCATGGTATGTTGGTAAAAACGTCTTCCTTTTCTAAACATGGATATCATTTAACTCAATAATGAATCTTCCAGAAAGCTAGATTCATATATATATACCTGTATATCAGGGGAAATTTTTTTTTATAGTGTTTAAGCACTCAACCTTCAAAATGTAATTTTTTCATGCTGCTTCATATGTGAAAAAACATAAATAAGTTGTAAATAAATAAATCACACATTTTTTTTTTTATCATTTCAGCTTAAATGTTAAGGAATGCTTGTCTTTTGGTTATAAATGTCTATTCCCAATAATTAAATCTATAAGGTAGATAAAAAATGACAAATGCATTCAAAAATCAAAATACTTAGGAAATTATTTTCTCTTTGATCATTGGGCATAAATTGTACAAATTCATTGAGAAATTCAAGTTATGATCACTCTTCTGAAAAGTCAAGACAATTTTATCCTTACACGCACCACTCCTACGGCTTTAAACGCCCGAGTTTCGTTGGAGTAGAAATAATGCGATCATTACCCAAACAAGAGTAATTGTCAAACTAAATGATCCTCAATTACAGATTTAAGTTTGCTTAACCGGCAAAAATAAGTCAATATTCTCTCAACTCTCAAGGGTATTTGTTCTATGTTTGGCTTAAAAACTCTGATTTTCTGCCTTTTTAATTTTTAAGTGGACAGCAATCATGTATGCTGCCATTTTGACAAGATAAATGACAGTGTGTTGATTTGTAAAGTAATTTATACAGGAATATATAGATGCATTCATTGTTAATTTCTAGAATATCTAATTCTGATTATACTGTTTGAACAGATTTTAAAAAACCTACGGAGTCTGCTAATGGATGCTTTATTTAGCTTAGTATACAATTTCTTTCTTCTTACTAAAATACATCAATCAGTGGCATAAACGTTTTAAATGCTAACATATAAATGTAAGCTTTAATACATTTTTAAACAAACTGTACAAATTATGCAATGAGTGCTCAAAATTTAACACATCATCTAATTAGCATGCCTATACCAGTATACAAATACTGCTCTCTGATTTTTATATGTTAATTTTCAGGGTTTATTAATTTTAAAATTGATTGCATCTGTCACCGACTGAGAACATTCATTTATACATTTACACTCTCCAGAATTTTCACTCAGAAAATAGCCATGCACTCTGTTTAACATGGTTATGGGAGATCATTTATGACTTTAGAGTAGTTTGGCACTTTGGTACAATCAAATTAATCAATACTAAAAACTCACATAATTTCTACATGTGTCACTATTAATAATTCACAATTCCTACAATACCAAAAATATGTACATATATTCTTATTAACTATAAGAATAATACTGTTTGTATTATTGGGTATGTCAATTCATGGATGACGAATTGTTGAGTAGTTATGTCTTCAAAACATTTAAAATAGTAATTTACCTGTCTACAGAACAAAGAGATGTGTTACTAGTCACCTGTCTACAGAACAAAGTGATGTATTACTAGTCACCTGTCTACTGAACAAAATGATGTGTTACTAGTCACCTGTCTACAGAACAAAGTAATGTATTACTAGTCACCTGTCTACAGAACAAAGTGATGTATTACTAGTCACCTGTCTACAGAACAAAGTGATGTGTTACTAGTCACCTGTCTACAGAACAAAGAGATGTGTTACTAGTCACCTGTCTACAGAACAAAGTAATGTATTACTAGTCACCTGTCTACAGAACAAAGTAATGTATTACTAGTCACCTGTCTACAGAACAAAGTGATGTGTTACTAGTCACCTGTCTACAGAACAAAGTGATGTGTTAATATTCACCTGTCTACAGAACAAAGTGATGTATTACTAGTCACCTGTCTACAGAACACAGTGATGTGTTACTAGTCACCTGTCTACAGAACACAGTGATGTGTTACTAGTCACCTGTCTACAGATCAAATTGATGTGTTACTAGTCACCTGTCTACAGAACAAATTGATGTGTTACTAGTCACCTGTCTACAGAACAAAGTGATGTTACTAGTCACCTGTCTACAGAACAAAGTGATGTATTACTAGACACCTGTCTATAGAACAAAGTGATGTGTTACTAGTCACCTGTCTACAGAACAAAGTGATGTGTTACTAGTCACCTGTCTACAGAACAAAGTGATGTGTTACTAGTCACCTGTCTACAGAACAAAGTGATGTGTTACTAGTCACCTGTCTATAGAACAAAGTGATGTGTTACTAGTCACCTGTCTACAGAACAAAGTGATGTGTTACTAGTCACCTACCTGTCTACAGAACAAAGTGATGTGTTACTAGTCACCTGTCTACAGAACAAAGTGATGTATTACTAGTCACCTGTCTACAGAACAAAGTGATGTTTTACTAGTCACCTGTCTACAGAACAAAGTGATGTATTACTAGTCACCTACCCGTCTACAGAACTAAGTGATGTGTTACAAAATCACCTACCTGTCTATAGAACAGAGAGATGTGTTACTAGTCACCTGTCTACAGAACTAAGTGATGTGTTACTAGTCACCTACCTGTCTACAGAACAAAGTGATGTGTTACTAGTCACCTGTCTACAGAACAAAGTGATGTGTTACTAGTCACCTGTCTACATAACAAACTGATGTGTTACTAGTCACCTGTCTACAGAACAAAGTGATGTGTTACTAGTCACCTGTCTACAGAACAAAGTGATGTGTTACTAGTCACCTACCTGTCTACAGAACAATGTGATGTGTTACTAGTCACCTGTCTACAGAACAAAGTGATGTGTTACTAGACACCTGTCTACATAACAAAGTGATGTGTAACTAGTCACCTGTCTACAGAACAAAGTAATGTGTAACTAGTCAACTGTCTATAGAACAAAGTGATGTGTAACTAGACACCTGTCTACATAACAAAGTGATGTGTAACTAGTCACCTGTCTACAGAACATAGTGATGTGCAATTAGTCACCTGTCTACAGAACAAAGTGATGTGTTACTAGTCACCTGTCTCCTGAACATAGACACCTGTCTACAGAACAAAGTGATGTGTTACTAGTCACCTGTCTACAGAACAAAGTGATGTGTTACTAGTCACCTGTCTACAGAACAAAGTAATGTATTTCTAGACACCTGTTTACAAAACAAATTGATGTGTTACTAGTCACCTACCTGTCTACATAACAGAATGATATGTTACTAGATATCTGTCTACAGAACAAAGTGATGTTTTACTGGTCACCTGTCTAATGAACAAAGTGATGTGTTACTAGTCACCTACCTGTCTACAGAACAAAGTGATGTGTTACTAGTCACCTGTCTACAGAACAAAGTGATGTGTTACTAGAAACCAGTCTACAGAACAAAGTGATGTGTTACTAGTCACCTGTCTACAGAACAAAGTGATGTGTTACTAGTCAATTGTCTTCAGAACAAAGTGATGTGTTTCTAAACACCTGTCTATTGAACAAAGTGATGTGTAACTAGACACCTGTCTACATAACAAAGTGATGTGTTACTAGTCACCTGTCTACAGAACAAAGTGATGTGTAATTAGTCACCTGTCTACAGAACAAAGTGATGTGTTACTAGTCACCTGTCTACAGAACAAAGTGATGTGTTACTAGTCACCTACCTGTCTACAAAACAAAGTGATGTGTTACTAGTCATCTGTCTACTGAACATACATCTCTGTCTACAGAACAAAGTGATGTATTACTAGTCACCTGTCTACAGAACAAAGTGATGTGTTACTAGTCACCAGTCTACAGAACAAAGTGATGTGTTACTAGTCACCTACCTGTCTACAAAACAAAGTGATGTGTTACTAGTCACCTGTCTCCTGAACATAGACACCTGTCTACAGAACAAAGTGATGTGTTACTAGTCACCTGTACACAGAACAAAGTGATGTGTTACTAGTCACCTGTCTACAGAACAAAGTAATGTGTTACTAGACACCTGTCTACAAAACAAATTGATGTGTTACTAGTCACCTACCTGTCTACATAACAGAATGATATGTTACTAGATATCTGTCTACTGAACAAAGTGATGTGTTACTAGTCACCTGTCTACAGAACAAAGTGATGTGTTACTAGTCACCTGTCTACAGAACAAAGTGATGTGTTACTAGTCACCTGCCTACAGAACAAAGTGATGTGTTACTAGTCACCTGTCTACAGAACAAAGTGATGTGTTTCTAGACACCTGTCTACAGAACAAAGTGATGTGTTACTAGTCACCTGTCTACAGAACAAAGTGATGTGTTTCTAGACACCTGTCTACAGAACAAAGTGATGTGTTACTAGTCACCTGTCTACAGAACAAAGTGATGTGTTATTAGACACCTACCTGTCTACAGAACAAAGTGATGTGTTACTAGTCAATTGTCTTCAGAACAAAGTGATGTGTTGTTAGACACCTGTCTGCAGAACAAAGTGATGTGTTACTAGACACCTACCTGTCTACAGAACAAAGTGATGTGTTGCCATAGTTCTAGGGCCTCGTTTTCCTCGATTTTTCGGACATCTTCCATCAGGGAGCTTGGCTGTCTTAGAAGAGTGATGAGATTTGGATCAAAATGTTTCCTGTGGGATTTTTCACTGCCACACATCTGACAGTCTGCCATTTTCAGTGGATTTTTGTATGTACATTGTGAACAAGACCACAGTTTATCTTTCTCTAAACTCTTGTTATTCTTCTCTAGACTTTTGTTTTTGGTCTTTTCTAAACTTTTACTGGATTTTTCCTTCTCTAGACTTTTATTTCCCTTTTCTTTGTCCTTATTTTTTTCTAGTGATGACTTGGGAGTCTTGTTTTTCTCCAGCGATGACTTTGGGGTCTTATCTTTCTCCAGCGATGACTTGGGTGTCTTTTCCTTCTGCTGTGAAGATTTCGGTGTCTTTTCTTTTTCCAGTTCCTTTCCTTTAACTTTATTGTTCTCCAAGTTATTACTCGTTTTACTGTTAGCTGTACTGTCAGGTGAAGTTTTAGCACCATCCTCTCTGACTTTCTTCTCTGATTCCTGTTTATCTGCAGATTTAGAAGTCCTTGGTACTTTTGATTCAGACACTGGTGTCTTTCTTCTGATTTCCGTTGGCTCCAAGTTTGAAGCCTCCCTTTTAAATCCACAAGCTGCACACAGAGCACTATTGATTGGATTATGTAGCGTACACTTCCCACAGCTCCAGTAGTTCTTAGCGTCCAGTTCTGACGTAGATCTACGACCCCCGCACATCTTACAGGATCGCTCCGTCACAAGATTGTGAAACGTGCACCGGTTACACACCCAGAATCTTTTGTCTGTTTTCTCTGCACGATCACCAGAGTCAGGAGATTGTCTTGGAGAAGAATGAGCCTTTTTCAGAGGGGAATGCTGCTTGTTGATAGCAGGGAATTTTTCCCCTGGAGTTTTAACTCTCTGGTTAGCTCCAGGAACAACTGCTGGGGCCTGTCCCTTCTGACATTTAGTACACTTAGGACTCCAGCTTGGGTTACAAGCAAAACTACACAAAGGGCAAGTCCACTCTACACCATCCTCTATAAACACTGGATCTGACTTAGCCCGTGGGTGGTTGAGTTTATTTCTTTGGTTTGGATTAACTCCAGGTTTGGGTTTGGGTTGTGGTGAACTTGCGGTGGCACCACCTGCCTCGATATCACACTCCATCCCGTCTGGTTCTCCACGTTTACTGGTGGTGGGGTACTCCACCTTCGCTGCATCAAACTCAGACACAGAATCCAGAGTGGGTAACCGTATTTCCTGTGGACAATGACACACTTCACAGTTTTTGTTCTCTTTTGGATTTTTTAGAGTACACCTCTGACAATGCCAAACATCTTCACTTTTCTGACCAATCACAGCCTTTGTTTTATCCCTGCTTTGGTCTGATCCACCAGTTTCTACTTTATCATCACTATCTGGCTTACAGTGGTTGTATTTAACAACATATTCATCATCGTCGTTAATCATTATGACTTCTTTGAATTTATTCTCGTTACAGCTGATGCAGTTCTCCACTTTCCCGGAGTTTTTCATGTTACAGTTTCCACATTTCCACACATCGTCGACCACATCGTCGCTGTCCACCAGAATCGGTTGCTGCGAGCTGGTTCCCGGCCCTCCCAGGGGAGAAGGTCTGGTTGTTAAGGGCTTTGACCTTCTGACCTTTGTTTTGGGGATGGCTCCTTTGCTTCTGTCGATGGTATCCTTGATGTTAAACACGGCGGGGGTTTGTTCCGTTCCGCACGCCTGGCAGACGTTAGTGAGCTCACTGTTGGTGAGAGTACACTGGCTACACGGCCAACTTCCATCTACTTCCATTGGTTCATGCATTCCTACCTCACTCCATCACCCTCCAATATTTTCTGAAATAAATTAAATAGTTGAAATTTAAAATATTTATTTTTCAGTTTTTGCTTCTTTTTTTTAAATTTACTTTTAGATACAAACCCATAATATGCAAAAAATCCAAAATTACAAATAAAACAAATGTAAAATGCAATAACATTCTTTTTTTAAATATGAATTAAGTATATATATATATAAAATCAGGCTTCCTTTAAAAGTCTTTGAGCATTATCACTCTTGGATTTGAACTTCAAATAGAAATCTTCATTAATCCAGAACCACAATTTAAATTTTTCTCACTGAAAATAAACCATTGTCCACATCCTAGAACTTCTTAGATTTAAAATATGCTGTTGTGAAATATGGATTATTCAGGACACACACACAGAAATATCCCATGTCACTGTGGACTAAATACAGATACAATGTTGAACAAACTGAGATTGGAATGTCATAACAAAGCTTAACTATGCACCTGTCTGTCTGTCCCCTTCAACTGAGTGGACAAAGGCGGAAACCCAAACCAATGGCACGGGAATAACAAATGATAATGACTAACAAAGTCTGGGCAGGCAGTGATGGGTCATCTCCATCAAAGGGGGCCGGGAGAGACAGATAACACTCACACAGAGCCCTGCACATCATCAATCCCACATAAACACATCATACCTGTTTAGTAGACTGCCACTCGGTGCAGGGCCATCACTCGTTTAAAGGCTCTGAGATTTCTACGATTGTACTGATCAGGACTTAGACAAACTGTTAATCCATGCCCGCAATCAATCATTAAAAACATTCTTTTAGGGGTTTATGTTGTAAATCTGAATATATTAACAAATACCACACAGTTTTTAGATGTGTGAGGGGTTTAAGTTCTATTCAAGTCGGGTGATTTCTACCTTCACCCGATTTTTTTGCGGTTAGAAATTATATGGGAATATAAAAGCTAATCAATGCTAACCAGTGGACCTTGTACACATCAAAACGGGTGCCCTGGTTAGCAGGGAATCGCGGGGAATCATAGATTGGATTGTTTTAATGCTGTATGTGGTAGGTATTCTGAGGGACGCGTACAGGTGTGTATCGACTCTGGGCCAAATAAAAAACAATCAGGTGTCCACAAAGAAAGAACAGATAGGTAACCAAAAACAAAGGGGATCAACGGACCACCTCCCAATTGTGATGGCCCCCAGATAGGAATCCGTCATCAGATTTCACAACTCTGTACAGCTGAATAGGGACAGCAATAATGATAACATTTCAAACTGACAGTCAGCAAAATTCTTTTGATAAACAGTTATTTAAAAAATGGCATTATCTTAAAAAATCTAGAAATCTCATACTTTCTAAGCAGTGATGGAACATTCTCAAATATGTTAATCAGAAAAATCTTTGTGGGTCAAAATCACTAACTAGGCTGCTTTGTATTCAGAAAAGAAATGATTTTAAGTAATTTCCATTAGTCTGGTAATCACTTATCGGACAGGGGATATTAATAGAACAAACACTTTGCTGCAGCATTACATCATACATGTACATGTATATACATATATAAATAGTTAAATGTACCTTGAAATTCCAGACCCTATGAGATTTCATCTAGACATGGATATGTTAGGCATGTTATCCAGGTAGATCTCTCCCACAGGTGTACAGGAATTTCCCAGCCTACCTGTGTCTACCTGTTCTATATGATACAGGTGAGATAAGACAATGCCACTACTTACTTCAAGCATCACAATAGATAGAGGGACCCCCAAGGCAATGCTAAAATTTACATTCCAGTTCTTGCGATAATGTCCATTTTACACCCCAAACAATTACCTATATAAACAAACTAGAGCATTTATAAAGCAAAAACAAATGTTTGTCCATCCTTGTTATTGAAACACAAACAATGAACCCCCCTGAACATACCGTGTGAAATTCACTGAGGTCAACTTCTGTTGAAGACTCATTAAATTTCAATTAATAAAGAGATTACCGTGTCTTTGTAAGTGCAGTTGTCAATAATTCTTTATATCTATCATAGGATGCCTTTTTGCAATACAACTCCTGACAACATGAGCCTGAAATAATGCACACCTGACTACACAATACACAATTCCTCACAATACACATCTCAGGTGAGAGCCAATTACCTGTTCAGGTGCATAATAATGATGTCAATGAAAATAAACAAAGGAATTTACCTGTCATTCTCCCACAAAAAGATAAATTCCACAGATCATACAGATATCAGACTATGGACTGGGGGCAGGGCGAGTTAGTGATGAGAGAGAGAGTGACTCATTGTTTTGAGTACATTACCCAGTGGACTGTTAACAACGAGCTAGTGGTATATTGATGGTCAATGAAGCTTTAAGGTGGCAAATTTAAAGGTACCTGATTAAAGCTGATTAACACTACACCTTCAACTCAATCCCTCATATGTTTTATTGATTTATTGGCCAAATACAAGAAAATATTATGGCAATGGAAACTTAATCTTATTCAAATGGAAAGTCAAAAGGGAATCAAACCCATGACCACAAAAATTCCACAGCATTCAATCATAAAGTCATGGGACACAATATGCCACTTTTAAAGCACTTTGTCCATACATCTGTAAATTATTGAAGATATAAAATATAATTTTATGCTTGTGTAGTATCGGGGGGGGGGGGGGGGGGGGGGGGATTCCTTCTCTAAAGATAACATTTTAATATTGAAAATTATGTTAAGTGAAAGGCTGATTTTGTATTGTGAAATTTGATAAATTTTTAAGATTAAATATTTACTTTCATTTTCTTTTAATTCAAAACCTTGTTCTAAAATTTTAGTTTATTTAATACTTGAAAATGAAATGTTGAAAATTCAAATTTCCAAAATAATTTCTCTGTACATCAACATGATCAAACTATGGGTTTGTAAATGTTGTACAGAAATTTTTTTTAAAAATCAGAAATATTTTTGTTAAATAAAAACATGTCATACTTCACTTCAAACTTCTAATTCAAACTTTTAAAGCTTTTAGATTTTTAACAATTTAAATTAATTGATACAAGCATGCAAATTTTGAATAACCCTCCCCCCAAAAAACTTTTGCATTTTCAGATTTTGAGTTTTCAGAATCATTTTCAAATAGTTTCAAATACAATGTATCTAAAGTATTAAATTTACAAACCTTAACCTTTAGTTTTGAAACACAATACATGCAATATATATCATTTCAAGTATCAAAATTCTAAAAGCCTCAATTACTTGATTTAAAAAAAACACTCTCCAGACATAGATAAAGGAAGTGAGAGTATAAGTGCTTGGTAATTCATTCAAAAGCTTTTATATGTGACAAGTGTCTTAAATTCATTTAATAATTAAGGGCACGTGGAACAGATATATATATCATTTTTAAAATATATTTTTGTCCTGTCTGTCTGTCTATTTGTCTGTTTGTCTTCAAACTTTAACCTTTGCCATAACTTTTGAACCATGAATGATAGAGACTTCATATTTGGTATGCCTACTCCACTAATGAAGCTCTATCAAATGACACCAAGGTCAATGACCTTGTGACCTTGACTGTGACCTATATGCTAAAAATAGAGTTTTTTTGCAAACTTTAACCTTTATCATAACTTTTGAACCATAAAAGATAGAGACTTCATATTTGGTATACATACAACACTTATTAAGCTTTTATAAAAGACACCATGGCCAATGACCTTGTGACCTTGACTATGGCCTATATGCTAAATATAGCTTTTTTTGACGGCAAACTTTAACCTTCGCCATAACTTTTGAACGAAGAAAGGTAGAGACTTCATATTTGACATGCATACTCCACTAATGAATCCCTTTCACATGACACCAAGGTCAATGACCTTGTGGCCTTGACTGTGTCTTACATGCTAAAAATAGCTTTTTTGAACCTTCACCATAACTTTTGAACCATGAAAGATAGAGACTTGATATTTGGTATGCATACTTCACTAACCAAGTTCTTTCAAATGACACCAAGATCAATGACCTCGTGACCTTCAATGTGACCTTTATGCTAAAAATATTTTTTTTAAATTTGTTGCTGCCAGGCGCATATTGTTTCACAAACACATCTTGTTTGATATATTTTATTTATCAAGGGTGCATCCAATCAATTCCATTTATGGCTCAGTTTTATGATATAGTGTCATGTCATTCTGTAACACAAGTAAACAAAAACATTGAAGCTGGGGAATCACATTCTTTATCTTACTGTTTGTTATCAACTTTAGGCCAAACAAAAAAAAAAAAAAGGTTCATTTGCTGAAATGAATAGGGTTAGATGGTTACAAGGATTTCCTTTTAGTTTTTTGATTTTTTTTACACACACAAATTCACATGAATTGATTGAAATAAAAATAGTTTTACCATTGTGTGGTGCTTTCCTTTTTAGGGGGCTTGTCATATTGGAAATAGACAACATAAACCTATTTCTTGCTAAGTGCCTTATATCATTATCTACCACACAATGGTAATCAAATTTGAAACAAACATTGTTTCTGTACTTTCGATTTTGATTTCATACGTTTGACTATGTATTAACTATGTAACTAAAATGATGTAAAATTAAACTGATCAGCCAGTGGTTACTGGAATTTCATGATGAAAAATAAATTGGGTCAGCGCTTTAAAATAGGGTCAGTTTGGTAACCATAAACAAATAGTGCTGTGCGATATTACCGGTACCGGTGTATCCCGATTTTTTTCTTCACAATACGTATCGCGGTATTTTTTTGTGAATACCGGTTCGGGTTCGATATGCTATAAATTGTTATAAAAAGAATTATTTGCCCTTTTCAAGGTAAAATATGGCGGCAAGCGACGTAAGTGTGATCAGAATATATCTTGTCAGAAACGAAAAGACACAACTGTTACATGAAACCCCTTCATGTTAAAGCCGATATTTGTTTCTGTACTTTTGCCACAAAAAACTTTTGCCACTTGCGCCGACACAACGCGACTATGTAGTTGCAATATCAAAAATACATGTAATTTGAGTTTGTGTTTTCATTGACATTGACAGCAAAATTTATTAAAAATTTTATATTGTGATATATTGCAATACAAAATATAATATTGCAATATATCGCGATACGATTTTTCAGTCGCGATACCCAGCTCTATAAACAAACATATATTTTCTTATTATGCCTCATCAATAATGATGCCTGAGTTGGGACATAACATTATTCAGTCTAGAAAAATGATACAGATCTGTACCTGTCAGTTTTGCATTAGGATTGGGTGGTTTAGTGGTTCCAGTTGTACATTTAGTTGTGAATTGAATGAAAGAGGTTAATGTTGGTTGTTTAATGTCCCTTTCAGAATTTTTCACTTATTTAGAGATGCCACCATTTGCCAGTAAAGAGCTGTAAATTTGTCCTATTCCCAGCACTTAGGGTCATTGAGTAGTGAGAGTTCTTTTTCAAGCCCACACCTACTGCGACACATGACCTAGGTTTATACAGTCTCATCAGAAGGACTGGTCACCACATCCCCATTGGGATTTGAACCTGCTATGTAAGGATCAACTCCATACATCACAATTCTAGTGCAGAAGCTCTAACCACTGACACCGTGCCACGCAGGCAAATGAATTGATCGAGAGCCACAATTTTAATTTTTTTTTCCCATTGAAGATGAAATGGACAGTGAATATGTATATATATGCAATATATCTTGAGAAATTTAAATTAAAGTTCAATTCTCCACTTACCAAAATCATGGTTGTTAGGAAGATAATCTTATTAGAAAATATTCCTAAAGTGGTTGTCATGGTTTTAGCCACTGCCAGCACTGTACATATAGGTAATTAAATAAATTTAAAAAAAAACAAGGCTTTAAACACATTGTTTATGGTAAAATGTATTTCATTCAACTTGAAACTTTCAAGTTTATTATTTGAGTAAATGACAATCTGTGAGAGTACTTGGAAATTTTGTGTTTTCCAAGTAAGGCCAAAGACTAACTTCAACATGGAAAAAATATATTTATTTTCCCGTTTAACCTTTTTAATTACAAAATTAAAACTTACTTTTGCAACAACCATTTCCACAAGATTTGTAATCTGTAGCTCAAACCTTTTTACGTAAAGTCACGGTATATCTACCTGTTTCTATTTTCTCTTTCAAGTACCTGGAGGAATGCATTCATGATTTTCATTTGACAGTGCAATGTTTTAACATCCAATAGAAATCGACGTTACATGCACAGATTATTTCCGGAAACTACTTAGAAGCCATTATTTTGAGTTTGGCAGAAAAACAACAAAATTTATACACTTCCTGTATCTTCTTGAAAAAAGATGAATTGGTGAAACTGTATGTTGGTCGGATATGGTTTCTTTTGGAGCAATGTGGTTAGGATGACTTTTTGATTGGGCGAGGTAGAGAGAAAGTAGACATGAATAAGATCGCGAACGTTGTGTATTCGGGATGGATGGTCAAATCCCCTCCGGAGAAGAAATTTCGCCTGACTGGGGCGTGGAAAATTTTCCGAGCTGTAAGCATATAGCTAGATCTGATACATTTTATTTCATTTGTCATTTAATATGTTTATTTTGATATAGAACTATTTTGACTGAGCTCGGAGAACTGAAATATTCTGCCATTAGGTCAGCTGTAGCCAGTAGGTGGTACAGAAGTGACACTGTTTACTTTTTTGCAATATCTGTATCTTAAAATATGGAAATTAATATTAATGCCAATTGTTCAATGATAGGCAAATACAAATGTGTGTAAATTCACTTAATGAGACTAGCTGGACTGACCAAAACAATGCACTTTGGATTTTTTGACAGCAAGGAAATATTTTTAATTAAAAGGGGGGAAATACCAGTAAGCATCAAAGAGTGTTACCATGATTTAGGAAATATAACTTGGAAAATTCCTAAAATAGGATTTCTGACAGTGGTACAGAATGCCAGCATTAAATGGAGAGTGGCATTTGCAATTTTAGAACTTCAAAATTGTATAACCATGATAACATGCTAATTAACTTTCATTGCTGGATGCAAAAAAGATATTAAAAGAATTAAAAAAATGACACTTCTAGCTTTAACATGTTGATTACATAATTATAAGCATTCAAGTGTACTGCTTTGCATGCATGTAAATAGTTACAACTTAATATAGCTTAGTTAGACAGAGGATGTAGGTATATGTATATGTTTTTGGTTCATTTAGTGCAATCATTACATCACTTGTACATTTCTAACATAAGTAGCTAGGCTCATCCTTCACACATCCACCAGTCAGTCCAGTGTCACCCACTTAAAGCAAGGTGTAGGAATTATACATGTTATCATGGTTATACAGCATGTTACATGTGAAAGTTAACACTCAATTATCATGATTATCATATGTCTTAAGTTAAAGCAAGGTGTAGGAATTATACAGCATGTTACATGTAAAAGTGGATGGTCAATTATCATGTCTTTCCACTTGTCACCAAACCTATGGAATTTATAAGTATTTAACTTAACAAACAAATCTTATGTGATGACAGCATTTACTATAATGCCATTCTTTGCCTTTTTTTAACCTATTGCCACCCTGTATTTTCTTTCAACACTGATGAATGTAGTGAATAAGTTGAGACTTGTCTTTTAATATGTACTTTTTACTGCAGTTCTACTGGTCCTCTTGTATACAATAATTTCAGTGTCAATATAAGAAATGTTGACATACTGACTTAACAGAGTTAAAGGCCAAGGCATTCAACATTGATGTGCATTAATCTGTAATATGGCAACCTATGCAAATTCGATTATTCATTTTAAAGCTGTTTTTCCTAAGCTTTATATTGTTCAAAACTACAAGCAGCACTTTAAATTCACTCATTTTAAATTGTCAATTTTCTTGGCTAACAATGAAGTAGTAGTATTTCTTGAGAGGTTCATACTTCATTGTGCAGTCTGCAAAATGTCACGTAGTGGTTGTGCTAGTGACTGAAACAATTAGTAATTAAAAAAAAATATATAAATAAAGAATGTATTGATAGAACCAATATCAACCATTGTGGACTTCACAGTAAATGCATCTAAAATGAATTAAACAAATTGTTATTTTGAATCATTATAAGTGGAAAATAAAACAACTTCCCCACTTAATGTCATTGCTGAAGAAAACTGTGACAGATGATTATGATGTGAATAGGAGAAATTGATTGTTATAGTATTAAAGAACAACTTGAAGGGAAAGGAATTAGTTAAGAGGTTCATGACAATTCTCTCTATATTTAGATCAAATTAACACAGCATTTTAAGACAGAATTCTAAAATTTAGCCTTGAGATTCAACATTTCTAATAATTAAGACTTAATTTAGTTTAATAGTACTTATGATTCAACTGAAGATTTGATATTTTATCGATAAACTTGCTCTAGGAAAATTACAGAATGCATAGCTATGTAAGATTTTCTTTTCTTGGGGGTGGGTAGTTTGTATAAAAAAGGACACTTAGCTCCTGTGCCATTTTCAAGAACTTAATAATTTGTTGAAAGACTTTAATCAGTTTAATGTATGGAATCATGGTATCATTTCAGTCTTCGCCAAATTTTTTTTTCAGCACATGCCCTAAACCAGGTGTGATACAATATTAAAAAGCCCGACAAATATTTACATGCCCAGAATTTTATCAATTTTAAAGTTATAATATTATTGTTATTTGCCTATTCATGCCAAGGAAATGACCTGAATCCATTTGTCTCGCCATATGTTTTCAACCTGTACACTTTTTGTGTCTCCTCTGCAGAAGAGTTCCTAAGCCACTAAAATAAGATTTCGATTAAATTTTATTTTGAACTTTACTTTAGATGGAAAATAAAAGACTTTAAAGTACATTTAATGTTATTGGTATTATTTAATTTAATTATACCACGGTTTATGCCTAAATTTACATGCCCTTCGGGCTTGTAAGTGTGCAACTTCCACATGCCCGCTACCAATTTTACCAGGTCCCGGGCATCGGACTCCCGGGATTTGTCGAAGACTGTCATTTCACGGCACTAAACCATTGTCTGATACAATATGAAATAGTGCTCTTAATGATTCTCTGCAGATACAATACTGAATAATTGTTTTGTACATTGGTAAGTAGCATACCAGTTATTTGTCTGTTAAAGATTTTAGTACCTTTAATTCTTAGCTCTGTGTGAGTTGCATGCATGGTGCAGTGATTAGAGCATCTGAACTTGAGTTGCGATGTAAGGAGTTGATCCTTGCATCATTGGTTCGAATCCCAAAGTAGGATAGGGAGACTTGTCCTTCAGATGAGATATTTTAAACCAAGGATCTATGTCAGAGTAGGTGTTAGCATGAAAAAGATCCCACCTTGCTTATTGGGCATGGCCATGAGTGCAGGGTATAGGACAAAATTTGTAGCCCTCCACCGGCAAATAGTGGAGTCTCCATAGGAGTGAAAAATTTCAAGAGGGACTTAAATAAACAATATATGCACAGAACTCTGTGGGATTGACCAGTCCATATAATTTTCTTCTACAGAACATATTTATCAGTGCATGAAAGCCATGAAAAAATAAATGTCAAGCGCAGTTTTTCACATTGCACTAGTAATTGCTTATTGCTGTATAGTAGTCATCAGTTTTACAAATTGAGTCAGAGAGCTATCTGTCATGATAGCAAATAGTGCATTAGTAGGACTATTTAATTCCTCCGTGCAATTTTGAACTGTGAAAGTATTAACACAATTTTCAAATCAATATACACTGATTAAAAGTGCACTAAGTTTAATTTCACTGTAGTGCTGTATTTAGGAATACAGAATTGTCTAAAATGATTAATTTTCTAATTAATATCTCCTGTGTAGAAGTGGCTGTGCACTTATAATAATTATGTAGTGTCACATTGAGGAACTGAACACTAAACAATTGTTCGTCTTATTCCGTAATATAATAAAATAAAAAAAATACAGTTATCCCTAGAATGTAAGTTGCATACACAGGGGCTGGTAACATACTATATTTGATTTACATTATCACTCTGGTATATAATTTACATAGTGATTACATAGAATCAAATATAGTATGTTACCATCCCCCTGTGGTTGCATGTTTAATTTATAATTAATTAAACAAGGAAAAAATATATACAAGAGTTTGAAAAAATCAAAAATCTATCTTGCTCTTATTTTCCAAAACAAACAAACAAACAAACAAACAAAAATATAAAGCATTAATATATCTTTAATAAAGTTTAATTATAAAATATATTAAATTACTTATAGACAAAAATATATTTATATATGTATAAAATATGTCTATAAAACTTGTTTTAAAAGAAATCTGTATTTCAAATTCAATATAAAGCAGACAGATACAGTGTATATATATAAATATAAGATCATCATCAAATCATGGGACCACAACAAAGACTTCTTTAATTAACTGTCACATTGTGTTTTACCAATTAGACCCTGAGCAGGAATGGGTCTGCTTTCTAAACATGTAACCTGAGGATTTGAGTGGTATATTTAGGATTAGGGTTTATGATTTAATGTTCCACTTGATAAACTGAGAGGAATGTGTACTATGTACTGATTAATCTAAAAGCTGATATTGATATATATAGGCCTTTAAAGTATTTGGAAAATGTCTTGACTTGTACTTAGTACAAATGAATATTACAGATACCATTGACCCTACAGGTGGTTATTGGTTCTTTGGTTTTATATATTAAATTATAAAGTCTTTTAACGTTATAGATTTAAGTTTTATAATATATAAAAATTTTCTTATATATTAAGTATTTTACCCCAAAAATCTCAAATCCTCAGGCATTTCAAAGTTTTTTTTTTCTTGGTGCCATTGAGAAAATGGGGTTTGACCGTAAATGTCTTTTGAATTTTATAAGCTAGAACTTCTAATGTTGTTAGGTTGAAACTTCCCTTTTTACATTCAGGTGATGGTAAAAGCCTTTTGGGCTGCATGTATTTTGTTCAATACCAGTATGTATATTCAGTAAATTAGTTCATGTTGAAGGCAAAATCATTAATGCTCTCCTATCAGCTAATACTATTTTATAAATGGTAAGGAACTGTTTTCAGAAAATATTGACAAGAGATAAATTTACTACTGGGACACTTCCTTAATCCACGATATGACTCAGATCCGATCTAAGTCATCTCTACCAGTCACTGGATCTGACACAGTTAACTGTCTGCTAGAAGTAGGACACATCCACTTTATCATGTTTATAGTATTTATACCATGTCTGTAAGGATATTGTATGACATTTTATTTTTATGATCATTTTGAATGGTCAGAGCAGATCTCTGGGAAATACCGCATTTAGAGACACTTTGTAGGCATTTAATACTATAAAAAAATTCAATAAAACAAATTTGAATTAGGAAAACAGATATTGTAAATTATCAAGCATAATTTTATTGATGACAATTTCATTTGCCTAGAGGAAAAGGGTTGAGTGTACTGTGTTCTGTTCTAATAGCAAAGTGTACAAAGGGGGACAACTTGTATTAAATGTTTTACCTTGAATTTAATTATTAATCAGCAAAGGTTATATGTACATGTATATGCATGTTTGAAATGATAATAATTATTATGAAGAAAATTATCTAAGAAAAATAAGTAATTATATTTAAAAATCAAACTTGAATTCATTGCAGAGAATTACAGAAAAATAATTTTTTTATGACATCATGAGTTTTGAGGGACATTAACAAGGAATTTAACAGTGTCTATATATAGATTACGGGGTTGTCCTGTACCTTTAGAGGTGGGGGCCGTCAGCTGTGAGTCGATTGTCACCTGTCGGGGGTAACCCTGATGAGGTCTCTATAGCCCGGTCTGATGAAGGCCCCGATACCACGCCTGCAATCTGTCAGTGATATACCTGGATAAACACAGCTTTTGTGTCGTGTTTATCCTCTGTAAGACATCACCTGGTGTACAAACCTTCTCTCCATTCAAGTCCTATCACAAAACTTAACCTGCTGATTGACATTAGAACATCTGCCTCAAACGTCTTCTTGTTTTGAAAGCTTCATTTTAAAGCAGGATGAAAATAAATGTTTGTTTCATAATTTACTTTCTTTTGATTCCCTTTGGAGTGAAGACGTAAATTCGTAGAAGTAAGTTTGGTGTTATGTGTTAATGTTTATGATGTGTTTTATTTTTGCCAGTTCTCCCCCGATGTGATGGACACAACAGTAAGTGTATCGTGTATTGGTTTATTTTCATTTTCAACTTTCAGTTTCTCTAACTTGGATGACTGATGGAACCCTATTTACTTTGATGTTAATCTTTATTAACAGACCTCTCATAACTGTAACTCAGTATTTAATATGCACATCTTCCATCAGTCATTTGGATTGTTAGTACTTTGGTCTTTTCTTAGGAATGTCCTGGTGTGCATGTTTATTGCGTTTTGTTTATTTTGATTAAAGGAAACTTTTGATTCGCATGATTATTTTGGTTTTATTCACTATAAATTTATCGTAAAACTTCTTTCCTTGTTTCAAGAATGTAAAGTGCATGAAAAGTTTTATTTTTGATTTACAAACTATTTTACTTTGTTTGTTTACATAGAAACGAGAATTTAGAGAAATATGAATTCACACATTCCGTGCATGACTGGGAAAAAAATTATACATATTAACTTAAATTCGTCTCTTGGTATGAATTAGACAGCCGTACTGTCAATCACATGATATATTTGACAGTTCGTGGCTATTTGATTTATGTCTTTATCATTTATATTCTAATTGTCACTGCAACTCTTCTCCTTGCATTTGACATACTGACAAATAAATCTTAAAAGTACAGGAAAAATTATAAGTTGTCATTTCTGATAACAAAAGAGCAGTGGCTGATTTCTTGGAAATCATTTAAGTGATGATAATTTTTAAAAAATTATCTTATTATGAAGTCATCAAAATTGTAAACATTTTTGAAGCAGTGATAAAATGGATATCCCAACTAAAATTACCCTTCTTAGAAGTTTTCTATGTATGATTGGTAATATTGACAGGTCATATTGTTTCACAAAAAGTACTCATGATTTTAATACAGTAATTTAGTAATGATTAATAAGTTATTAACATTTCTAATTTTAATTATCACGGAGTACAGAACGTCAATAACTTGCACATCTGTGGTTGAGGTTAAGAATAAAACAATTACATGTACTGATCCAGGGGTAGCGTCCATTCCTTCCCTTGTTTGTGGTTCAATTCCCCCTGCTTGTCCTGAGTTGGTTGTTTTCTAAAAATCGATTTGTTTTCAGCATTGTAAACAAGCTGTGATTTTGTTTACAAACACTGAGAGATCATAAGTTACTGATTGTTTCTTGAGGAAATTTCTGTCCATTTGCTGACGTTAATGAGTGGATATATATTTTTTTGTCTTACGTTAATGTTAGTCGTGTGTAGAAATCATTCAGGCGTGATGGGTCCTCAGCACCTGTCTTCCGTGTTGGCCACAGAACTAAGGCTCGTCTATTGTCAGTCACACTCCGCGGTCTGACCCCTCATCACTCAGGACCCCGCTATTTATGATACCTGCTCCGTCAGTTATTTTATACCTGTGTAATTATTAGGAATAATACGCCAAAGTCAGGTAAGATGTGTGTCTGATTGAATACTTACAGAAAATAATTTGTGGTACTCTTATCAGTTTTGGATCAATCAGTGATTACACTGGGCAGGAGTTCTAGGGACTATAAAGGTCTATTTGTTTATAAATGGTTAAGAATTTAACATTTTTAATGGAGGTTAGGAAATTTACTGATTTGATAATGAAGAGACATTATCTGTCATTTAGGTTTAAGTCAGGGAAGTGAATGAGCCATTCTGATACCCAGCACTAAGTCTCTTGTGTTTGACCTTAGAGCCCTGATCTATGGCCCCTGATCTAAAACTTGGTTTATATCTAGAGGGAAATCTCATCTTGTCACAGGAGAAGGAAGAAATAAAATGTCCCTATCATCCTTTATCTACTAATGGACAACTCAGGGTTTTCCTGTTCTGTCCTTCTGGGTTCTCACACATTTAATGGGAGTCTCGTTTCATTGACTGTCTTCTGAAAGTGATCCTTACATCCTGAATGATGAAGTGAATTACTCCGCGTTACCCCACCCCTCCCCTGGATCCAGCTGTACAGTGAAAGCTGCATAACTCCACCCCCACCTCATCCCACCCCCACCTCGAAAGTGAAAGTGAATTAGGGGCACTTTTAAAGTCTAAAAATAACCCATGATCTTCACGCTAAGAGATGTTGACAAACATAGTTTGAATTCCAGACGCCTGACAGTTTGTATTTCAGAAGTAATTGGTTCTTTGTGTGTGTGAGCTCCTATAGCGTATGGCTGTGTATCGTGTTAGGTTACTTCAGTCTGAGGAAGGTGTGGGGGGGGGGGTGATTGTCCTGTCAGCTACTTATCTATGAAGCTCTGAGTCCTGTGGGGCCCTCAGATTAGAGCTTATGGATTGCTGATCAAATTTCTGGTGTCCTATAGCATGACGGCTCTGTAACATCTTTATATACACTAAGATCACAAAATATACATTAACTAATCAGCTGGTGCATGAAATAAGTGAGTCAGCTGAAGGTATTTAATGATAGAATGTTAAGTCTGGGGGTAAATATGGAAGGTAAAATAGCCCTTCTTTATTTCCTATGCTTTATTTTACTTGATAGCCATGTATGTAGATTTTAATCTTTCAGTATTGTTATATCAACTTTTCTTTTAGATGGGTGGGACTAAAAACATTTCCAGTTTGTATTTCTGTTTTGTTTTTATTTGTATTTTTCACATCCTGTAAGTTGAAAACCAGCCGGACAAGCTGTGAACGTTGTTTGGATTTACTGAGTAATATTTGTATCCTATGTCACAGGTTTTTAAATTCGCGGAGTTGAAGGGTCATAGTATAGCATTAGGGTGACCACTTGAACATTGTTTGTTTACATATAGACTTACCACTTTCACGACCGAGTGAAAAATAATGTTACCTATCTAGTAAGTAGTATTTGTCACCTTGGCTTTCTCTCAGGTCAGTATGATGTTATATCTATGTTTAATAATAATATCCCCTTTGTTCACTGGCAGATATCATTTATGTTAATACGAAACATTTGACAACAATTTATCTTTCTGTTTATGCATTATGTAACAAGTACAAATGATTTACATTTATTGTCAAAATTTATTAATTTAAAACTGACATTTTAATGGCTGGAGCTTGATGTGAGAAATCTCTACCACTTTGTGGCTATTAACTTATAGATAAAGATGTCAGTTAAACTCGTCATGTACTGGACTTAATAAGAACAGGGTGTCAGTCAAGTGAAAGGTTAAAGTTCAGGTTCTGGGTGAAAGGTCAGTAAGGTGATTGGGATTAATGTCCTGTAGGTGACTGAAGGTGAAGGTCATCTCTGTCTAGGTTAAGGTCATACAGGTATTTGTTTTAAAAATTATATATATCATGATGTTTCTTTGGTATGAGTTTAGAGTTACTTTTTATTACCAGTTGTCCTGATATAAACCCTCTACTGGAATGAAGGGATCTATAGATTACAATTGGGCCATCCTTAAAAAAATTTTTTTTGCAGTAACGCGCCTCATCATTTTAGGTGTGGGTAGGTAGATAGGCTTATTTTTTTTTTTTTGGAGACAAAAAGTCAGAATTAAATTTCGATTATATAGAGGTATTAACTATGTCTTAGATTTCACTTTAAGATACTAATCAAACAAGAAAATTAAGGCATTCTTAATGAATCCAATCTTTTATTGTTCAAATATCAGAACACATCAGTTCTTTTTTAAAAACGGCGTCTACAGGTGCGATGGGGACGTAAAAAAATGTTAATAGGATAAACTAAGAAAATGGATATGTAAAAAAAAAAAAAATTTTTTTTGAACCCATAAAAAAAATCCAGTAGGGTGGATTTTGGTGAGTCGGTCGCGTTACCGCAAAAAAACAATTTTTTAAGGATGGCCTTGGGTGTGATGCTCTCTGTCCGCATTGAAATGGACATGTGATAAAATAAGATTTAGAATTGGTCTGAGACTGTCTGAGGGAGGTGGGTGTAATTAGATTGATGGAGACGATGCTGATTAGGATACTGGCAGACCTGGCTGTCACGATATTGAATTATCTACATAAATATGGATAATGATATCATTCACATGAAGGTCCATTACTGTTAATAAGGATAATATGTAGAGATGACTTAATTATGGCATTTCACTCCCACCATCTATCCTGTGTGGTGAACATTTGTCCAAAATGTTAAATGTACTGCTCAGCTGCTCTGTACGTAATTAGAATGGCACAATATGGCCATTCCAGTGTATAGGTATAGAATCTATGTTAGTTGTAGCTGGAAGTTAAAATTGTTAGTATTTAATAAAATCTTGTGAATTCCTCAGGAAAAAACCCTGAGTTTTTGGAGATGACGACCGCGTGGCTCTAGATTTCTCAGGGACAAGCTGACAAAACAGAAGCCTCCTAATTATAGCAGGAATGTGATATTTTTATCTCACAGCTTCTCTTTGTTCATCACAGAGATGTGCATACACAGTCTGCTCCCTAAATATCTAGTGCTGCCATTTAGTGTACAGTCAGGTTTTAATGTCGTCATGTTGATCATTTAATTGTAAAGAATTATAATGTCAGATGTCAGGATCTTTTTATGGTCTGAGGTGCTAAAGACATTGTAAAATATACTGTAGTAGTAGTTTCTTGTGGCCTTGAACTTTCTGATTCTGGAGGTGGATTATAATGTGACATTAGGCGGGGAAGATGGTCTGCTTATTCACAAAGTACAGGTAAACATGGGGAGGTAAACATAAGAGCATATAAATAATGGGAGGACCCTAATGTAAAACGCTCTGAAGTTCACAGCGTGATCAATTCTCGGCTTCATCAACTTTTATTTTTGGCAGATGTTGTCACTGTTATGATACATTGTACAGAGTATGTGTCTTTATAAACATCTAGACTCGAGAGTTAGAAATAGTTTTATAGAACAAGCCCAGGCTCTAGATCCGTGTTGGAAAATTTTTCCATGACAAGCACTGAAATCCATCGGTCAATTCTCGCTTTTCTTGAAGAATATTTTAAAGATTTTACATAGAGGGCTTGAATAATTAGCATTTTGGATGAATTAATTAGCAGGGATTACAGCTGACAGACATTTCAAAATTTCTATCAAGATTTAGTAAAGACAGACGTGTCTAGGATATTATAGAAGTGGGACGGCCGATGTGTGACACCGCATAATGTTACTGATCATGTGTATCACACTGTATTGTTTTTAGTGAAGTTTCTTGATACATTGTGAGTTTTGTAGATCTCATTACAGTTTTCAGTGTTTCAGTTAAAGGCTGTATTTTGTGTTGTTCATTTCTGTGTAATTTTAATTGCTTTGTCTTGTTTATGACTAATTGTTTCATCTTTGTGATGTCCTAGTAAGCCAGGGAGGAAAAGAAACATTCTGCAGACCCCGATTATCTGAGTCATCACTAGAGACTGGGATCTTTCTAATTGTTTGTCGAGATATTCTTACTTTTTCCTCAGAAGTTGAGATATCCTTAATTTACGGGACATACACCCCAGACATAGAAGGCTAATTACTAAACAGGCTTGAAGAGTCTAAATGACTCAGAATCTGGTTACAGAAAGCTGCATTAGGTCTAACCCAGGGTCTCATCAGATGGTCATGAGTTAGTGTGGTTTTGTGTATTCACTTAAGATTATATTAATTAATAACATTGCCTCTGAAGTGTTTCGCTGAATGACAATTTATGCAAATGAAAGAAAGCCAAAATACTTTTCATCAAATATTCATGCTTGATATTTGAAATGTACAGCTTTAGAGTGAATTATTCATGCAGTCGATAGGAAAAAGTGGGAGCAGATATTAAAATGTCTCCTGCTGAAGATTATAATAACATGCAGTCCAATATTGAATTGTTTGTTTCTCATTTGACAGCGATGGAAGAAGAGGTTCTTTGTTTTGTTCAAGCCCGAGGGTAGTCTGCCTCACCAGTACGTTTTGAACTACTACAGCGATGAAAACTGTAAACGGCTGAAAGGAGTTATAGACCTTGAACACTGTGAACAAATCATCGAGTCTCTTGACCTTGAACTTTACCCTTTCCTGCTGGCAATCAAGACCTTCCACAAGAATAAAGAGCGGACTTATTTCCTGGCAACCGACACGGAGGAACAAATGACCACGTGGGTGCGCAATTTGTGTAGTGTGTGTGGATTAAAGCCGGAAGAAAATCCCACAAGTAAGATCTCATTTAGCTTATTTGTTTGTCTGTTGTGTTGATTAATATCAATTAACCATGTTTACTGTGAATAGTATTTATATCCATAGAAAAACATTCTAAATTCAATTCAATTACAAAATTTTAAGACAAATTTATATGTAAATTTTTTTTCCTGTGACTTTTGACTGTACACAGAGAAACCTTTGCCCCTATTTTATTTTATCCTTTTGCCTCGGGTTGCATGTAGGCAAATTTAAAATGAGGAAAATAAATTTTAAAAAAGGCCGCATAATGGCATAAGCAAAACTTTTGGTGAATTTTAAGTGGGACAAAATTGTTTTCTAAATGATAAAGGTAAAAATAACCCTGTATACAGTAAAACTTGTGATTTTGATGGAATATTATTTCAGTTTACAGGATATTTAATTTGATTGTGTTCTGTTCTAAATAAGCAGAGGATATAATTAACCCCCACCTGTTACAGAGATTCATAGAAACAGTTTACAGGTCATATAAATTGTTTGTTTTATTTCAGCGGATGACATCACCCTGCCCGTCACAGATAATCCTAGAACCAGTTTACAGCTTATATAAATTGTTTGTTTTATTTCAGCGGTTGACATCCCCCTGCTTGTCACAGATAACCCTAGAACCAGTTTACAGGTTATATAAATTGTTTTTTTTTTTTTCAGCGGATGACATCCCCCCGCCTGTCACAGATAACCCTAGAACCAGTTTCTCCACGTCTCCAGACAACCCCCAACCCAAACCAGTGCTGGCAGTGCCCCCCATCACAACAGAGCCCACGATTCCAGAGTTCATGATGCCCCCTGAATCTCAGGAGGACTACATCCCTCTGGCGCACTGCAGCTCAGGGAAAAAACGAACCCCAAACCGACAGGAGAGTGTGGACAGTATTCCAGACGAACATGCCCCTCCCCCTCCAGTGAAGGAGGGTCACATTGACATAGACAATGATGTGTTTCACCCATCAACATATGATACGCCAAAACGCTTAGAAAGAGTGATAGACAGTATATACAAGGTGCCCCCACCTAGAGTTATAACCCCTGATCAGAACAATGCTCAGGACACTTACGACGTTCCTCCCCCGACACATCACAGCCCGAGCTCCCCACGCTCCAGTAGTAGTGACAGTCAAAAAGTTGACTCCGCCTACTCCTCACAAACTGGTCTCCCCTCCTACGATTACCCTCCGCACAGTGGGGACCAGCTAGGACATGATGATGTGTATGATATCCCGCCTTTAAATCATCCTAGTGTTCCAGGAATGGGAGATGTCCCCCCTCGACCCCCACCCCCCAAATCCTACAATCAAGAACCATACCAAAACCTTCCCAACAACAGTCGAATTTCTAACTTTGATCTGGACAAAGTGGTGCCAACTTCAGCCATGGATAAACATTGTTCTATTGGATCTTATGATATCCCCCCACCCAAACTTACATACTATGAAAGACCCAAAGGAACCTTAGCAAACGGGGATGTAAAAGGTGTGTCTCCCAATAGTGTTCCCCCTCCCCCCCAGAGGTGTTCAGCGGGTATGTCTCACAGCTATATAAATGCGGGCAAAGGATACGTTCAACCCCGCGTAGACGGTGAAAACAATTACCTCCCCATGGAGGGAAACAGGTCAAGGAATAATTCAGACAGTGTGTACCACGATATGTCAGGGGGTCATGACCCCTACCTGGATATGACCCCAGGTCACCACGATGTGTATGATAAGCCCCCAGCAAGACCCCCCAGAGTGTCTCCTAGACCATCCACTAACCAAGGTAGGATAACAATATATGTGAATGATGTAAAGTAAACTATAGTTCAGTTATAGAATAGAATAGAACAGCACTAGGGAAAGAAAGCAGGAGATTATTTGGTCATTCATGAAGACAACATGTTTTGCACTTTATAATAGTGATTTAACAACAGACTAACTATGGATATATGAAATAGATGTCTAAATTTCAGTCATCTCTCAAGTGCTTATTTCTGTTATGAATTTAAGTTCAAAATTTGTGTAAAGATTGTCGATGCTGGTTTTGAACATGCTGAAGGGAAATATAAGAAAAGTTTGTATTTTGACTTGCATCTTTAAAACGGTTTATGATCCATGGGTCTAATCCACTCCTCCAAAGACGCACAGGTTTACAACTCTCGAGCATATTAGATAATATTAAATCAGGAGGACATTCTATAAAATATATACCGTGTATTATGTTTTAATAATGCCCATATTGAAGAAGAACAATTTTTTTTGTAATGATCCCACATCAAACAAAACTAAGCCTGTTGAAGCAGTGATTCATGTTGCATCAATGCATTTAGAATTTCTAAAATTTGCTACAAATTGCAGATGTTACAAATATTGAGTAACCTTATTGCTGGGGAAGAATTTATAAAAAGATATAAACCTTTCAGTCATGTTTAGCTACCAGTAGTGGCATCCATAATTATGTAGACATAAGCCACAAATCATTTCATATGTCGCACTGTTGATCTTTTTGATTGAGTTTAAAAATAGCTTCAGATAAACTATATATATATATAAAGGGGTCTCCTGCCAAAAACCATCTGATCAAATTACAGATCTTAGTTCACTTAAGTCAAAGATTCAAGTGAGGTTTTCTTAGGAAGTTTGTATGTTGTCTGTCTTTATAGACATTGTTGTTTTCTTCATATAAACCACTAGGCCAATGTCAGCTTTATATAATTTGGCATGAAACATCCTTTGGTTTAGGGTATTGACTATTCAAATAAACAAAATCTTCAAAAAAAGTCTTCTCAGGAGCAGCAAAGCCATGATAATTGGAATCAACCTCAGGTCGTCATGTTAAAGCTGATTTTAATTTGTTAATTTAAAATTAATTGATTTGCAGATGTAGGGTTAAATTTGGGGGGGGGGGGGCTATTGATATAATACATAGGAATTTATTGTTGGAAAAATCTTGAATGATTTTCATTAGCAAATCCATGGGTAGTATTATTTGTATAGGAGAAACAGCAGGGCCATAGTGAGTCAGGTGGGCCTTGTGACCCATGGGCATCAGATTTTGTGTAAGCAGCAGGATATCCTTAGAAATAGAAAGTTAGAATTATCAGATGAGCAATATGTACAGTCAGCTGCTGTTTTCTGAAATTTATGATCAGAAAAAATATCTAGCGAACATGGTCTCATGTGACAGGTTTCTAATATTGTGACAACAAAAATAGACTTGAGACTGTTATACCTTGAGTTATATTAAATCCTAGCCTGTGTGGGACGTCCATTATATTATAATATTAGTACGTCACAAACTACCAGAAAGTGATGAGATTGTGAAATGCAGTCATATTCATGATATTACAGCTGCTATCTATGTAACTACATACAGTCACACACATTTCAGCATGTTCAACATTGATCTATTATTCTTAGTATAAATGTCATCAGCTATCAACATTGATGTTCATTTAGCTGAATTCTAAGATCTGCAAGGAATTTAAATAACTGTTACTGTTTAATAGTATGCACTTTATTTGTAGAATTCTTGGAAGTTGGCATTTGCATCTGCAATGGCCTATGAAATGAATTTCCAGAAATGATGATGCTCATTTTATTGAATTAAAATTTGAACCTTTATTTACAGAACAAGACACATACTCTATATTTAGCACCTCACGGACCCGCAGTTTTAAACGTCACCCAAGTTCCAGTAGCTCACAGGGGACGCTAGAGAAAAGGTTTGTCACAAAGGGCAGAAAAACTGACAGGTTGCAGGAACACTGTGTGAACAATTATAACTCACTAAAACGGACTCCCCTGTAAACATTATAAAAACCTTAGGTCAAAAGTGCTGTAGATTTCTCTGGGAAAGAAATTTTTTCAATTAGCTTTAATTAATAATTTTAGATGATAATTATTATTTGGTTTGATGCGATGATGTGTGGTAGATGGTTTTGATTGCCCTGTTATGAATGTTAGGAATTTTGACCTTACTCCCACACACCCCTTAGGGGTTTAGACCCACCTTGTTGATGAGACCAGTTCAGGACACAGACAAATCAGTAATTAATGAATTTATGAAGGGTAATTTGTATCTAATATAATATCAAAATATATCTTGTCACTAGAGCCAAAAATAACAGGTCTGATTGGCAAACATGTTTTAAGTTTTGTGAAAAAAATAGGAGCCATTTTTAATGATATCCAAATATTGTAAATTGAGGACTTGAAACAGACAAAAATGTCTGATAAAGATGAAATAATTTAACCAGTTATCTTGCCATGCCAGGTGTCTAGGTGTATTAACTCTGATAGAAAAAAAAAGTTTTTTAAGCCAAAACAATCTCTAGTTTCTCAAGCACGTGAGTCATGGGCCAAATGCTGTGACATCTTTAGCTATACTAGCTATTGTCCTAAACTAATACAATCTGTCTACCATCAAAAGGTCTCTGTATTTGTTTGTAATAAAAAAAAAAACTGACTTAGAGTATGCCCATATTAACATTAACAAGGGATGTTATAGGATGATGAAGGGAAATCAACAAGAGTATGCCCATATTAACATTGATGAGGGTGGTTATAGATAAGTACAAATGTAAAGGAAAATAACCAAGCCTTGTTCACACAGAGTTCCTGCCCTTGTCAAGTCTTCTGTCCATTTATCAAGGGAGGTTATTCACTCTCTAAACTTTTATTTCAGATGAAGGGGACACTACTCCTACAAATTCTAGGTACAATTTACACACGATTTTGGCATTATGTGCACTCCGCAGGTTTCTGAAATTGAAGCTAATATTAATTCTGTTTCTATATAAAACAACCCTGTTGTTAATCATTCACTCTTGAAAGTTATAATTATATTTTCTGCAGTGCAGTGACTTACTTTGGACATGCACCAAGGGACTGCAATACATGGAATTTTCAGATTCTTCTATCAGCTCCTATAATTCTTAGTAAATCAATATCTTGATAGATAAAACTAATGACCAATACTTTCAGTTTTGTAATTTGAGAAGCATGAAAGCTAAATTTATGAATTACATCCTGAACATGTGGAATTTAGTTCCTATGATATGGCATGGATTATTCAGATTGTTCAGTATGCTATTAAACATTTTATGCTGATTGCTATGACATTTTAAGAATATATTCAAAAGAATAACAGAGATTGATAAATAGGAGATGTTGGTCAGAAAATGCAGAAACAATATAAAACTAATAAAACAAGGAAATATATACTTTAAAATTTGGTGTGACAGACAGATGACATTTATTTTGAGTGGAAGAGGAAGTTTGATAGGGAGAGCTGGTGTTAGTCCACCTGTGCACATGGTGTTCATACCTCGCATCTAATGCATTGTTTATTATTCCACTGCTGCAAAACGGGGGGAAATCAAGAATGTCACAATGATTGTTCAATGATTGGAGGTCATATTAACATCACACATTGTAGGATTGATATTGCTTCAAAAAATGTTCAGTTCCAAAGATAGATCTGAAGACAAGATTTATATAAAAAGACATGATTGTAATACATGTATAAGCACTGTAAAATTAATATTGTTAATACTTGATGTCACTTCCACTTGATATTTCATTTCCATTTGTATTTTGATACATTTTATAATCTTCTGAAGTTTAATATGACAGAGAAATCTAACAGAAATTCTTTTATTAGTGGATTTTTCTTTGACAGGTCAAACCAGCCTGCCCCACCCCTGCCCTCCCCCCTGAGGATTCACCCCGACATGGAGACCAGCTCTGAGGAGGACGATTACTTGGTGGACCCTAAACAGGTCATGATGCCCCACTACTGCTCAGATCAGGTGGGGGACAGACAGGAGGCATGCCAACATCTACCCCCTCATAGCAGCATGATTATTCAGAATTATTACATACCCTATTCTAGCATGTTTATCTCCCCATAACTGAAAAAAAATTATCTTCTCTAACCATGAAATGAGACATCCTCTAACTTCAGTATTTATTTCTTACTGACCGCAATATGTTTAGCAAAACATCCCCCTTCTAACAACAACTCAGGGGAATTGTTCTGGCAAGCTCTCAGGGGAATAGTTCTGGCAATCCGTGAGGGGAAAAGTCAAAGCAAACCTTCAGGGGAATAGTTCTGGAAGGACCTCAGGGAATAGTTCTTGCAAGCCCTTAGGGGAATAGTTCTGGCAAGCCCTCAGGGGAATAGTTCTGGCAAGCCCTCGGGGGAATAGTTCTGGCAAGCCCTTAGGGGAATAATTCTGGCAAGCCCTCAGGGGAATGGTACAGACATGCCCTAAGGGAATAGTTCTGTAAAAACTAGGGGATTAGTTCTGGCAAGCCCTTAGGGGAAAAGTTCTGGCAAGGCACTCAGGGGAAAAGTCCTAGCAAGCCTCCAAGGGAATAGTTCTGGCAAGCCCTCAGGGGAATAGTTCTGGCAAGCCCTTGGGAAATAGCTCTAGAAATTAAACCCTCAGGGAAAAGTTCTTACAAGGCCTTTAGGAATAGTTCCTGTCATAGGTTTTGATGAAAGAGCTATCCCACAGCCTGTGGGTAATTGTATATACTTATTCACTGGCTGTGAGCCCTCGGGGGAATAGTTCCTGTCAAGGGTTTGATGAAAGAGCTATCCCACTCACAGCCAGTGGATAAGCATTTTATTATACTGGATGTATATTATAATATCTGAGTCTTTTGATTTATTGCTGGAAATCAAAATTGGTGAGAAAAATTGTATGAAAATCTACGGAGGGTGGATAGCAAAAACTATACCCCAGACTATACCCTGGGGTATAGCTTTCTATGAGTGGAAATTTTCAGACTATGAAAAATAGTCATTTTACCTTCTGAACTTTATATAGGAAACATTTTAACAGAAATACAATAATTTATTATATTATACTTTCATGTAAATTACCGTATAGCGGGTTTTCTTGGCGGGTGTTAAATTTGGCGTTTTGCCTGCTCAGAGGTATGCCAATAATTTAAGCGTGATTTATTTTAGCGGACCCATGGTTTTAGCTCTTTGCAGATAAACACTACAAATAGTAGTGAATATTTTAGCGATTAAAATTTTAGCGGACTACCATCAAAACGCCAAAATAAGCCAAAATTAACACCCCGCTAAAATAACCCGCTATACGGTAGTTGAATCTGATTGGTCGAGAAACATTTGTTAAAAAACGCTATTACCCGCTGAATAATGAAGCCACGCCCTCCAGCGTAGCAACAGTTAACATTGCTTTACGATGGGTGATATTAAAAAAAAAAGCGACTGCGCAGAATTTATGCGCGCACGGTTCACTGTTATATGTATTTGTATAAAACATTCAGTATAATATAATAAATATTGCATGTAGCTGAGTGCGACATTGAAGATTTTCACCCCAAGAAAACCATTGTCAATCGAGGCGCAGCCGAGGTTGGCAGTGGTTTACGAGGGGTGAAAATTTTCAATGTTACACTCAACTACATGCAATTTTTATGTAATAACCTCCCAGTCATCAGGATAATAATTTCCATCAATCCTACACTGATTGTTTTCCCCAGGGGCACCATTATTATACCTTCCCCAGACCTCGGGGACATCAGTTAGGTTAATCTTGGTCACACTGTGTTTGAAGAGGGAGGTCTGACTAACTGTGTGTGTTTTATGTGTGGATGACAGTGAACAAATGTAATACATGTAATATTGTAATTTCTCCTGTTATATGATTGAACTTGAGCAATTCAAAGCAGTTTCTCTAGTTGCATGTTGGCATGTTTTCCATTCTTTACCCCACCTTTTATTTTGTTGTTTACATTTCTTCTGCCCTCCTTTTCAAGTTTTTTTTTTATGTACTGCATTTGATCTTATTGTATTAGTAAAACAGATTTGTTTAGGAAGTTATTTTGTTTGTTTTGGGTTAGTTTAAGCTTACCTGAGCCAAAGGCTTAACTAAGCTTTTCTGATTACAATTCGTCTGTTATCTGGCTTCATCCTTTGTATTGTCATCCTTGTTGTAAACTTTCACATGTTCATCTTCTTCTCTAGAACCACTGGGCCAATATAACCTACCTTAAGACAGCTCATTTTTTGGTAAAGGGGAGTCAAATTTTTTTCTAAGTGAAAGGCCATGCCTTTTTTCAAGGGGAGATAATCAAAATATTAAGCAAATCAAGATTGGAAGTATACAAAAATCTTAAAAATAATTAGAAACCCTCTTCTCAAGAACAACAGAATATTAATATGGAATCATCCTCAGGTAGTGCAGATTGAAGTTAGTTTAAATCTTTTCCTCTGGTGGTAGGGATCTAGGGGTTCTGTCAAATGGACATTAAAGTTTAAAATCAGAATATATAGGAAAAAATTTTTTTCTCAAGAACACTAGAACATTATTGATATTTAAGTACTGGGAGTGCATATGGAAAACAATATGGAGAATAAATTATTTAATGATTCTCTCAGCCTCCTGTGTAGAGAGTGATGAGGAAGTATACAGATTCTCCAGTGAGGGAGGGGCCCATTTAGGAAGTTAGTCATTATAAACATGACATTTAAAATGTCTAAAAATAACTGCCACCTCACTGGATGTGTTGTACACTGTAAATAAGGAAAGGAAATCACAAAGTTTGATATTTTATTACAAAATAAGATTAAATCGCTATGAAAAATATGTATGCTTAGTTTCTGACTTGTACTTATATGTCCCGAGTTACTGGATGTGTTGTACAATGTAAATAAGGAAAGGAAATCACAAAGTTTGATATTTTATTACAAAATAAGATTAAATCGCTATGAAAAATATGTATGCTTAGTTTCTGACTTGTACTTATATGTCCCGAGTTACTGACTTGTACTTATATATACTAAGTTACTGACTTGTTTTCTTTTCTTTTCTAGAGATCCAAAGGTTGGGAAGATATTCCTCCTGCCCCTAAACAGGACAATGAGCTCAAGTATTTAGACCTGGCGCTGGACAATCCTGATAATGACCACGAGACCCACCGACTAAACGCCCCACCCCCGGGACAAAGTACACCCACAGAGTACAAGGAGATTGACTTTGTCAAGACAATAGGGCTGCAGGAACTTAAGTCCAAAGTACAGAATGACCGTAAACATGATGAAGCGTGAGGTCGGGTGACCACTGTAAGGTACACATAAGGGGTGTGATGACACCAGCCGAGCATGGGACATGGTGATTTATTCATTCCTAGCCAAGGACAAGCTTGTTATTGTTGGAGGTCTGTGTCATTGTGCAATCTGATTTGTGATTGGTTATTTCTCAAAGAGAATGAATTATATTGCAAGTTTTTTTTCAAAGGTTAAATGAATGAAGAAAAGCTATTTCGTCAAAAATCTAAGGAATATCTCATTGAATCTGATGAATAGATTTGAAAATAATCTTGCAGAATGTTTGTAATAAGGAAATTAGTGGAAGTAATGGCTGTTTTGCTTTTATTGTCAATATAAAGTCGTAAAGGATGATGTTAATATGGAGTCCTGGGAGTTAACTCCCTTTACATTTTTGCTGATTATACGTAATGGTTGTTATATGGCCATCAACAAAGTAGACAATGTATAAACATTGAATTCACAATAGTATCTGTCTCCATGTAAGAGGTCCATTACCATAATTAGTTCATCCGTACATTCATTTCTAATTATTTCCCAAGTGTCAAATATTCGACCAAGAATCAAACTGCCGACATTAAGTGTAGGACCAGATTAATTATAAGGATTCAAATGTATGATCTTTTTTCTAAGTGGTTTGTAAAATTGTTAGTTTTCTGTGTTTACTTGTAATTACTTTGTTGTCATTTTGAAGATATGCAGCTACACACGATAGAAGATGAGATGATGATGTTTGAGAAATAGTGTTTGGTTGTTAGACTATGTATAGTAATATTAAGATGGATATTTGAGAAGTTTTTGTATGGTTGTTAGTCTACATACATGTACAATGTGAGATGATGTGTGAGAAGTATTGTTTGGTTGTTAGATTGTGTATATTAAGAGATTACCCTTGTTTTTTGATGGTTGTTTAGAAGAGTGCTTCACATTATATATATACATGACTGTATACTTGTTAAAATCATAGCTTACTCAATTTTACATGTATAAACTTTGATGTCACTTAATTCTGCATTGAGTAAGGAGTATTTTTGAAAGAAATCAATGAATATAGAGAGTGAAAGTTACGTCAATCAGGTTGTCATCAGAATATTTTAAATATTTTGTATTTTTTATAAAAGAAATTTTGAAAAACAACTTAATTATATCTTGCCACCACTGTTTTTGATAATATTTTAGAAAATGCCAAAAACTTGATGAGTTGTCACAAAACACATGCTAAAGCCAAAGACTGTGTGTTGCTCAGTGAATTTAGAAGTCCTTGTTTGGTAGTCATGGTAACTAGAAACTGTCCAGTTATCCTTCTGTTTTCATTGATTACAAAGAATAAATGTACTATGTTTGTTTGTTTGTTTTTTTTTTTGTTAATTGTGATAAATAAATCTTATTTTGCTAAATGTTTAGTAAACATTTATGAAATTTTTCAGCAGGTCTTGTTCATGTAAAACATGGATGAAAGAGAGATTTTTAATTTGAATTACATTCATGAAGTAAACTTACTGTGACAGATGTGTTTATAACAATTGCAGGACAGGATTATGATGTTTTATCACATGGCTACCTAGTCGTTTCTGGTACAAAGTACAGTTGTTTGTCTAACAGTGAGTTCATTTGTATGGTATATGCTCAAAGTTACTTTATAATTGTCAAACACAACCAGCAGTATTATACATTTTCTGCAGTTTCAAATTGTTGTTTACTTAAGTTGCTGTTTCTTGTTTTTTTATTATATCTTAAGTATGCTTATTTTAGGTGGTTTTATGTTGACTTTAATATAAGAAATTGAGATCAAAGTCACCCTGAACCAAGATAAATAAAACCTGATTATTTTGTACATTTAATGAAAGCTATGAATGAACTCTTTAATGCATTTTTATAGAGTTTATACACAAACATTTATTTTCATAACATGTAGTGTCTAATATATGCCAACCAGACCAACTTCCAAGCTGTCAAACCCCCTCCCAACTTCTCTCTAAAATAACTAGAAAAAAAAACTAAAAAGTCACTCACAGTGCCCAAAACAAATGTCTTTATTTGAGTGAAGAATGGCTCAAATCCTATACTTTTACACAATCATTCAAAACCAGAAGCTTTATAGATACAGAGAGTCACTCGAATATGAAACCTATTTCTCTCCCAAATAAAACAAAAAAAATCAAACCCTTTCCATCTGTAGTAAAATAACCCGAGTCCTCATTTCTCCAATAAGTTACTCAAAGCCAGAACAATCATTTGTCCCAAAATATAACAAGAGGCTTTACAGATACAGGGAGTAGCTTCCCTTTTCTCCCCCAAGTAAGTAAAAATTCTTCTCTGAGTAAGAAAATAAACTGGAGTCTCAGATCTTTCCTTGAGTAAATAATGGGAGGCCCAATTTTTCACGTCACTTTGTAACCTGAGTTATCCCATGCAAGTTAAAACTATGGCCACATTCTACTGAAACACACGGAAATGGGAGTTTCTACTTAAAAATAAGAGCACTCACAGCCCCCCAGAATAACTCAAATCCACCGTTCCTTCCCATAGTCAAACTATTCCACAGTTATTTACATGCAAAATTTACCATTTCAGATGCATAGGGTTAAGTCAAAGATCATTTTCGCAGGAATGACTTCTTATTTCTAGTGTGCACCAATATCTGTCCTAACCACATTTGATGAACTTTAAATGCAATGAATTTCAATTAATGTTGTATGTTTTGTTGTATATAGTGATAGTCATTATTTTATAATATTTGACTTTTTTTTTTCAATCTATATATACATATATATCAATTGTTTATCTATATCCTTTGTTAAGACTGATTCTTTTACGATACTGACCTACTTTTCTCTGTTAAAATTCAATGACATGAAAAATTAAGTGTGCCATTGTACAATATGAAAGTCAGCATCAGAAATGTAATGCATCTGGTGAAAAGTAGTTTAAAATAAACTTACAAATAATGCCACTCTTTTGTTTTTGCTTCTTTTTCAAGGTAGAACCCAGGTCAAGGGACCAGTGCTTTTATTATTCACTGGGATGTCATAACATAACACAACAAAGAGATAATCAAGAAACATCACATTTGGGAAGCAATGTTGAAAAAAATATGTAATTATAGTTTGAATCTAAAACATTAAGTACATTACTTAGAGATTTTGCTTGAAGATATTTCATGATCCCATGGGACTGGTCAGAAGTAGGGGGAGCTTAAATTATACTAAGGTTTTTGGAGCAGTTGTCTTTGTACTTCATTAGATTTGCATCAAAGATGCATCTATGTTGTAACCATTCAGGATTTAGATGCTGCATTTACTCCAATGAATAAAGATAACCTACTTAATGACTTTAATTTTGTAGGAGGTAAAAAGCTGATCTCATTTCCAAGTTTTACCTTGATTTTAAGACCAATTAGAATCTCTAGCAAGTATGAAAAGTCAAATGGTTCTGCCTGAACTGTGTCTACAACCATGTTGGCTATTGGCATACAAAGGGAAATAACTAATACCATTGATTGGGATTATAACCAAGTCTCTTAAGCTTACAGGGCAAGTGGTCCACAAGTAGCCAGCAGCTGGGTTTATAACTCCATTATTAAAACACCCGTCTGCTGGAGGGGTCAGGGGGCCAGGGTTTGAATCCTGATCTGCATGGTCTTCTGAATTTTGATCCTTCAGGAATCGGAGCAAAGGACAGGCCCTTGGATTATTTGAGATACAGAGAAACCTGTCTGTTCCTGACACTATTACTGATTGGTACCAAGGAATTTGTTTAACAAGACAACATTCCAAATTCAGATGTTTTAAATTATTGAATTTCTTGAATCATAAGTTTAGACCATATAAGACAAGATTTCAGATTCACCAAATCAAATTAGACAAGTTTCACTGTACTATAGAGAATGAACACAATCGACAGTTTAACAAAACAACTGACATAATTATTATATCAGATATCTTTACTATAAAGCATCTCATTTGTAACAAAGAAATAACAGTGAGGAAAAAAACAAATATACAGGGCTACACTCAAATGATCACACTCCCATACTCGGACGATAATTCATTGTCAGACATTTTGTTGTACTGTGAAGACATAGATTGAAGTAAATATTATTCCTGACATTTTTATTTGAAGTTCATCAATTTGATAGTCATATCCTCACTAATATGTCAGAGGAAACATGCCATATTATGTTAATAAGTTATATGTGTGAAAAGTATCAGCTCCACAAATAAAAGAGTCAGAAAACTCGGATATTTCAGGTAATTAAATAAATCATGGTTTAGAGTATCCATCCCTTTCCTTGAACTGCAGTTTTTCCAACAGTTGGTTTATGGAAAATATCACAGCAAAGTAGGGGAGGTAAGAAACTCAACAGAAAATATACATAGAGCATATTATACCTACTCAAATATTGGTCTATTTACTTTCATAATTATTTAAGTCTGCCCATCAAAACTTTTTAGTCTGTCAATGAACACATCTTTGAAATGACAGAATCTTCAATAATCAATCAAATTGCTTCCTTTAATAAATTTTCCTCTGTTAAAACTACAAGTTTTTTTTTATGATAATTGATTTTTTCTGAAATCCTACTCAACTATTCCTTTGATATTTTGTAAAATATACTGTACAGTGGTCTGAAGATGATCCACTTAACAATGTAATTATCTTATTCAAAGGTGAAACATTACATCATAATATAAGGCATTCTCAGGCCTTAAAACTCAATGATTTGATTATAGTGCAATTATTTCACTAAACACAAAAGCTATCACATTCAGTTGTGTATGGAGACTTATCACATGATACATTCTACAAATGTCATTAAAGTGGGGAATATTTTAAATTTAATATCATCATACTTTGTAGTTTTTATGGGTTTATAGAACGGTCATGCTCCACATTTCAAAATAACCTGAGTGATACATCATGATAGATAATACTGCACACCCTCTCTCTCTCCTCTCCCTCACACACATACACACACACAAAGCAATGAGCTACAAAATAAATAACATTGCACTCTAAAAGTCTGGTCCTCTACAGTCATCAGCTGCTGATCTGACCGGTGGGGAATTCCATGGAGGGGGAGTGGCGTATTTCCTTGTAGCATGGTCGACAGACGGGGACTGGGCGCCGTGACATGTGACCAGGCAGGGGGATATTTTTGGCAATACACCGCATACAGAATACTTCACCACATCTCCAGCAATGGAACTAAAAAATACAGAACTAGAATTAAATATACATCAACACATCACAGCTAAAAACCCTACAAAATATACTATGACATCTCCAGCAATGGAACTAGAAAATACAAAACCAGAATTAACGAGAAATCTGTGCGCTAATGCTCACTAGGAATACCCCCACTCTGATGTAAATAAACTAAGGAATTAAGTCACACAATTAACCAACAAAAAGTGTACATCCAAAAATACTAAAATCGGTACTCGGTTACTCGGATGTATATTTTTGAATATTTTGTAGCTTATTTATTAATGCAATAAACAATCCGTTTTTAAACGTAAAATGCTCTTTGTATTTGTACATACAGTAATTAGGGTTTCCAACACCTCTAAATGACCGTTATCGCCTTTGGCTGTGTTTATATAGTAATTATCGTGACCAAGCACCTGCTACCTGGCCTTCTCACCTTGGCCGTCTTTTACCATTATATTTGATTTGCTTTGTTTGTTTTCACTGAACATCGTTTAAGGTCTATTGTGTTTAAATAAATTTGATAATTTTGTCAATTTTCCGAAAGGCCGCAAGTTCTCGGAAAAGAGACAGATATTACATGTGCGATTGTTGATATCGTTTTGTTTGATTACACGCTGATACAAATGGTTGAAGGCGAAGGCTTTTAAAAACTTATGTCCATCGTTGCACTAAACTACAAAATTCCGTCCCGAAATACTATATAAAATAGGAGTGAAAAAGTGGGCGAAAATCCGCTCTGTTATGAGAACTCAAGGTCAAGTTCAAGTTGATACTGCACGTAGCTCTGACGACTGATAGGGCGTCAAATGCAACAAAGAGTTACAATTTACGGAACGAGTATTTTTTTTTAAACAAAAACTGTGTGAACCACTAAATTATGATTTTATTTCTTGAGTTTATCTGATATTTAAAACAAATGTTATATTAAATTTCGTCGGACACGAAGTGCTTATCATTGTTTACATCAGAAATACATTTACGGGTAAACCTCCTATCAAAGCATGTGGTTGTATTTCTACAATATATTTCAATGTTTTACAGTCATCAATTTACTTGTTCATATATATTTTCACTTTTTACCGAGTAACCGGGTACTCGATCGGAAAAACGTCCGAGTAACCGAGTACTAAAAATTGACCGATTTGACATCCCTAAAATAAACACTATCATGTTAATATACACAAGTTCAATTATGGACAGATGCACAGAAAAATATGAAATTGACATCGGATTCATATCAAAAATAATCCAACCATATGGCATGCCTCAACAAAGAGTGTACTAAAATTTCAAGCATCTGCTATCATGGCTATGATTAATTGATGAGAAAACTGAGACGAAAAATTTGTTATGTATGAAACAGACAGACACACAGACAAACAGGAAGTTAAAATCGAATCTGACCAAAAATGTATCCCACCGTATGACATGCCTCAAAGAAGATTGTGTGAAAATTTCAAGCATCTGCGATGAGTACTTTCTAAGAAAAGTGCGACAAAAATTTGTTATGTATGAAACGGACAGACGCACAGACAAACAGGAAGTTGACATCGAGTTTGACCAAAAATGTATCCCATCATATGGCATGCCTCAGAGAAGATTGTGTTAAAATTTCAAGCATCTGCGATAAGTAGTTGCTGAGAAAAGTGCGACGAAAATTTATGTATGAAACGGACAGACGCACGGACAAACAGGATGTTGACATCGGATTTGACCAAAAATGTATCCCACCGTATGGCATGCCTCAGAGAAGATTGTGTTAAAATTTCAAGCATCTGCCATAAGTAGTTGCTGAGAAAAGTGCGACGAAAATTTGTTACGGACAGACAGGCGGACAGCTAGACAGACGGACAGACAGACACACAAGGGTAAAACAGTATACCCCCCTCTCCTTCGGAGCGGGGGTATAAATATAAGTCAACACATCACAGCTTAAAACCCTACAAAACACACCACCACATCTCCAACAATGGAAGTAAAAAAAATTAAAAAAAAAAAAAAAACCAACAGAATCAAAATATAAGTCAACACACCACAGCTAAAAACCCTACAAAATATACTACGACATCTCCAGCAATAGAACTAGAAAATACAAAACCAGAATTAAAATATAATCAACACATCACAGTAAAAAAAAAACCCACAAAACTTTCAGCAACAAAGCAAAAAAAAAAAAAAATACAAAATTTAATTTTTGTGTCATACAGTTTAACATGGTTTAAACTGTATGACACAAAAATTAGTTATCAAATTGAATGTATTTTATATGACTATGCTACTACATGTAAATAGTATGCAGGCTGAATATACATGTACTATAATTTCAGGCAAAACAAAACTCTTTTGATATTTTTATTATAAATTCATGTTAGAATAAATTAAAGTACACACATACTGATATTTATTTTTACTACAGTGACCATGGTGACTGCATAACATGAAGAGTTAGTACATGTACTGCTTTGACCAATAACAACAGTGATGTTTATTTTGTTTCCCGGGCTCAGAATCTGCGATATTAACTTCCCTGTTCTATAAATAGAATTTTATTTTGTCTACAAGTACTCTAGTAACCTTGTCTGGGTGACTTTTGAGAACATCCGTTATTTATTTAGGAAGTACTAACAAAGACCATCAACAGTACTAGAGTATACACCAATAGTACATATCTACAGACATACATCAGAGTGTACCACCAAGACAACTACAGGTCAAAGAGCAGAAATCTGATCCAGTGAATTGTAAATTATTTCATTGATTAGGGCTAGGACTTTGTACTGGTTAATCATATCATTATGTCACACATTCAAGCCTTTTAAGAGGTTAAATGTTTTAACTCTATCAGGAAACACTGAAAATCAGATTATAAAATAAAATTGTATGCAAAGGGACATAACTCCATAAATATTCAGCACAATTCTGTGAAATACATTTTGGTAAGAAATTCTGAACTTTTTAGTGTATTGTTCCATCCAATTGAATTGGGGTGATGGGGTCAGGGCCTGGGGGGGGGGGGGGGTGAAACTTCTAGCCCTATCCCTGATTTTGACTGTACTTTGCCTCTGTAAAATACAATCATGTATAAAATATGCCTTGCCTTTTTTGTAAAACTATTTTTAAAATATTAAAGAAGCACAGTTACAGCTAAAGTTATAAATATTGGAAAACTAATAATATATATAAGCCTTGCCTTTTTAGTAAAACTATTAAATGGAGATGCACAGCTACAGTTGTGAATATTGCGAAATGATTTCCAATCAATGGCCACGCTGTTCATCTCAAACAAAAGCAAGTCCAAGCTTAGCTGGTCCCTCCCCACCGAGCACATACTGGAGTCAAGGGAACCAGTTTCTATACCTGTTCGTTGGGTATTTAGGTCACCATGACCCGATCTAGACAACTGTGAACTGGACTCATCAAACCCCGATTCATTATCACTCTTGAGGTCGATGAGATCGTTTATGTCTTTTGATTTGGTGTTTTGTTCCAGTTTAGTATCACATTCTCCGTTGACCGTAATTTTCTCGGATTTCTCTGTAACAGAATTCTCCACGGATTCCTTGAGATTATCCAGAGACTCCATGGATAATCCACCATTCAGTTTTTTCTGTATCACATCCTCGGATTTCCCCAACAGCTGACAGATCTGTGTCACTCTCTACAAAACAAAACTTCACTTAAAATTAATACATTTAAAATAACAAATCTACAATAACAAAACCTCACATAAAATAAATACAGTAAAATTCATTTCAAAGGTGCTCCACCAATTCTAAGCTGAACCTTGCTGAACTGAACTGAACTGAACTGAACTGAAGAAATGCATTTAGATTTGGGGGAGTTCAAAGTTTGACAATTAATTTCCTCATTTTAGAAAGTTGATTAATGGAAACTTGAATGGTTTGATAGGTACAGGTATTAACAAGAATGAGAAAAAGTTTGAAGTGGAAACTTTGACTACTTTAAATTCAGTCATTTTAAATTTCATTTATAATTTTTTTATCACCAAAGTTCCAAATTTACAGTAAATTTACTGACAAAAATGTGAATGACTCCCAGTTTAAGAAATGAAAAACACTCTTATGACATTCTTCTCTTATGATCTCTAATGAGACCTTCTCTAGTAGACTGATGTGGTCCTCTAGTGAATCTGAGTGATCTTACCTTCTCTAGTAGACTGATGTGGTCCTCTAGTGAGTCTGAGTGATCTTACCTTCTCTAGTAGACTGATGTGGTCCTCTAGTGAGTCTGAGTGATCTTACCTTCTCTAGTAGACTGATGTGGTCCTCTAGTGAATCTGAGTGATCTTACCTTCTCTAGTAGACTGATGTGGTCTTCCAGTGAATCTGAGTGATCTTACCTTCTCTAGTAGACTGATGTGGTCCTCTAGTGAGTCTGAGTGATCTTACCTTCTCTAGTAGACTGATGTGGTCCTCTAGTGAATCTGAGTGATCTTACCTTCTCTAGTAGACTGATGTGGTCCTCTAGTGAGTCTGAGTGATCTTACCTTCTCTAGTAGACTGATGTGGTCCTCTAGTGAGTCTGAGTGATCTTACCTTCTCTAGTAGACTGATGTGGTCCTCTAGTGAGTCTGAGTGATCTTACCTTCTCTAGTAGACTGATGTGGTCCTCTAGTGAGTCTGAGTGATCTTACCTTCTCTAGTAGACTGATGTGGTCCTCTAGTGAATCTGAGTGATCTTACCTTCTCTAGTAGACTGATGTGGTCCTCTAGTGAGTCTGAGTGATCTTACCTTCTCTAGTAGACTGATGTGGTCTTCTAGTGAGTCTGAGTGATCTTACCTTCTCTAGTAGACTGATGTGGTCCTCTAGTGAGTCTGAGTGATCTTACCTTCTCCAGTAGACTGATGTGGTCCTCTAGTGAGTCTGAGTGATCTTACCTTCTCTAGTAGACTGATGTGGTCCTCTAGTGAATCTGAGTGATCTTACCTTCTCTAGTAGACTGATGTGGTCCTCTAGTGAGTCTGAGTGATCTTACCTTCTCCAGTAGACTGATGTGGTCCTCTAGTGAATCTGAGTGATCTTACCTTCTCTAGTAGACTGATGTGGTCCTCTAGTGAATCTGAGTGATCTTACCTTCTCTAGTAGACTGATGTGGTCCTCTAGTGAGTCTGAGTGATCTTACCTTCTCCAGTAGACTGATGTGGTCCTCTAGTGAATCTGAGTGATCTTACCTTCTCTAGTAGACTGATGTGGTCCTCTAGTGAATCTGAGTGATCTTACCTTCTCTAGTAGACTGATGTGGTCCTCTAGTGAATCTGAGTGATCTTACCTTCTCTAGTAGACTGATGTGGTCCTCTAGTGAGTCTGAGTGATCTTACCTTCTCCAGTAGACTGATGTGGTCCTCTAGTGAGTCTGAGTGAGTGATCTTACCTTCTCTAGTAGACTGATGTGGTCCTCTAGTGAGTCTGAGTGATCTTACCTTCTCTAGTAGACTGATGTGGTCCTCTAGTGAGTCTGAGTGATCTTACCTTCTCCAGTAGACTGATGTGGTCCTCTAGTGAGTCTGAGTGAGTGATCTTACCTTCTCTAGTAGACTGATGTGGTCCTCTAGTGAGTCTGAGTGATCTTACCTTCTCCAGTAGACTGATGTGGTCCTCTAGTGAGTCTGAGTGAGTGATCTTACCTTCTCTAGTAGACTGATGTGGTCCTCTAGTGAGTCTGAGTGATCTTTGGCAGCGCTCAGAATGTCTGCAATCTGTTCTCTTGGATGAAGCCCTACATCATATCTGTGGTACATACCCTTCCAAAATCTGAAAAATATAACAAGATAAACTATATTTCACTCTCAAGAACTAACTTGAAATAATAAGTTTAAGGCATGTGCATTATTCATGTACTTGCAGAGATGTGAAAGTGTGGGGTGGGTCACAATTTTACCTGAAGAACTAAGAGCTTGGGTTAGGTGATAGTGTGGGGTGGGTCATATTTTTACTTACTTGACATTCTGGGAGTTGGGGTTGGGGTTGGGTGATAGTGTGTGTGTGGGGGTGGGGGGGGGGGGTGTCACTGTTTTACTTAGTTGATGTTCTGAGAGCTGGTATTGGGTGATAGTGTGTGTGTGTGGGGGGTGTCAGTTTTACTTACTTGATGTTCTGAGAGCTGGTATTGGGTGATCATGTGTGTTTGTGTGTGTGTGTGTGTGGGGGGGGGGGTCATGTTTTACTTACTTGACATCCTGAGAGCTGGTGTTGGGTGATAGTGTGTGTGTGGGGGGGGGGGGGATGGGTGTCACCCATTTTACTTACTTGACGTTCTGAGAGCTGGTGTTGGGTGATAGAGTAGGTTGGGTCAACTCATACTCTTTCTTGTAGAGAGGATTCAGGAATTCTGACATGTGCTTCTTCATATGGCCCCACAAGGAATAGGTTCTCTCACTCAATCTATAACAAAAATAATTGAGGAAAAATTAACAGTAAGTTACTTAAAATATTTGATATAAATAAAGTGAGATGACCATTGGTTCTCACAGTCACTCAAATATTACAGCTATCCTGAGCATACTAGGCATCTCCCCAGGATCCAAATTATAATTATAGATAATTATAACAAAAATTCATTGCTTAGCACACCAGGATGATTTCACATAAGGGAAATTTGAAATGTGAAGTCTTGATTTAGGGTTTGTAAAATTCTTTTAACATTAAAGTACAATATGAAAATTTCACCCTATATCTCTCAGATAAAAAATATGACATGGTTCCTTTTTTGGGGATATAAAAAATGAATTAATAATGATTTAGAAATATGTACAATATTTTTACAGTTGATATGCTCTGAGCAATATGGACCCTTGCATGATCGAGATTTAATGTAATTCTCATCTATAAGTTTCTTTAAAAGTTTACTTTCATATATGACAGATAGAAAATGGATGTATAAAAGACAAATTAGGACCCTGTACAAGAATGAAAATATCTAACTCTGAAAACTTACCTAAGATCCAGCCTGTCTTTCTCACAGTTCCCTATAAAGGTTCCAAACTGACATGAGTATACATGGTCATGAATGGTCAGAAGGAATCGTTCGTTGAACTGGAATGCACAAGGGTACTGCTGCATCAACTGCCACACAGCCTCAATGAACTGTGTGAACACTGGCGACGTCTCCTTATTGTCTGGCGTCTCCAGGAAACCGCAGCGGTCCGTGAATTTATGGCCGAACGATAACCACTCCTTCTCTATCAGCGCCTACAGAAGATTATACATTTCTATATTGATGCTTATTAACATACCATATTTACCTAAGAATTTCATAAATTTTGTACATATACACATGTAAATCATGGTCATGCATTAGACTAGTATATCTGAAACCCCTAGGCCTAGGTTAGAATCATATCATGGTTCATCATTAGACTTATCAGAGAACTTGTCACTGAAAACCCTGGGTAGCCAGCAGGATTAGTCAGAGAACACCTATCTGAAACCATTGGGCTGACCTATTGTGGGTGTCCAGTATTAGACTAGTTAGATAATACCTAACTTTAAAAACCCTGAGCAGCCAGTATAAGACAACTCAGAGAACTCCTACCTGATAGCCCTGGGCAGTCCTATGGTAAGTGTCCAGTATTAAGACAAATCATAGAACTCCTACCTGGAGTCCCTGGGCTGTCTTTAGTAGGGGTCCAGCATCAGACTATACATAGACAGAAAACACCTACCTGGAATCCCTGGGCTGTCCTGTAGTAGGGGTCCAACATCAGACTAGAAAGTGAGCAGGTCTGAGCAGTTCTATCCCAGCCATCAGAACAGTGCACCAAAACACTCTGCCCATTCTTCACTGCCTGGAATAAACCAATAAACAAAAAGTAAATAAACAAATGAACAACCAATAAACAACCAATATCTTCACAGCCTGAAATAAACGAAAAATTAATGGGCGAAGCCCATTATGCAAATTACCCCATGTTTCCCACCATTGTTGATGTCCCTGGCATACTAAACTAGACAGTGATTCCTTATATTTCCATCTCATTGTTAAATGAAATTGTAGATTCAGATTTTAAAAATGGCCTTCTTAGCTCCTGACCTATTGACCTGACAAATTTACATTCTGGTAGAATTATCAAGAAATCAACTCCCCTAACTTTCAAATAGTTATCACAGAGAAAAGAATTAGAAATGGAAATATAAGATGCTCATCATAAATTGTTAGATGTACTCAGCCTCTGCTATGAACATTGAGATACATGTATCTAGAGTAACCTTACTTCTGTTATGAAATCTAATATGACTAGACTTACCTCTGCCATGAACACTGAGGTGTCTACACATACCTCTGCTATGAACACTGAGGTGTCTACACATACCTCTGCTATGAACACTGAGGTGTCTACACTTACCTCTGCTATGAACACTGAGGTGTATACACTTACCTCTGCTATGAACACTGAGGTGTCTACACTTACCTCTGCTATGAACACTGAGGTGTCTAGACCTACCTCTGCTAAAACACTGAGGTGTCTACACATACCTCTGCTATGAACACTGAGGTGTCTACACTTACCTCTGCTATGAACACTGAGGTGTATACACTTACCTCTGCTATGAACACTGAGGTGTCTACACTTACCTCTGCCATGAACACTGAGGTGTCTACACTTACCTCTGCTATGAACACTGAGGTGTATACACTTACCTCTGCTATGAACACTGAGGTGTCTACACTTACCTCTGCTATGAACACTGAGGTGTCTAGACCTACCTCTGCTAAAACACTGAGGTGTCTACACATACCTCTGCTATGAACACTGAGGTGTCTACACTTACCTATTTTATGAACATTGAGGTGTCTAGTACAGACATACCTCTGCTATGAACACTGAGGTGCATAGACATACCTCTGCTATGAACACTGAGGTGTCTACACTTACCTCTGCTATGAACACTGAGGTGTCTACATCTACCTCTGCTATAAACACTGAGGTGCCTAGTACAGACATACCTCTGCTATGAACACTGAGGTGCATAGACATACCTCTGCTATGAACACTGAGGTGTCTACACATACCTCTGCTATGAACATTAAGGTACCCAGACTTACCTCTGCTATGAACACTGAGGTGTCAACACATACCTCTGCTATGAACACTGAGGTGCATAGACATACCTCTGCTATGAACACTGATGTGTCTACACTTACCTCTGCTATGAACACTGAGGTGTCTACACTTACCTATTTTATGAACACTGATGTGCCTAGTACAGACATACCTCTGCTATGAACACTGAGGTGTCTACACTTACCTCTGCTATGAACACTGAGGTGTCTACACTTACCTCTGCTATGAACACTGAGGTGTCTACACTTACCTATTTTATGAACACTGATGTGCCTAGTACAGACATACCTCTGCTATGAACACTGAGGTGTCTACACTTACCTCTGCTATGAACACTGAGGTGTCTACACTTACCTCTGCTATGAACACTGAGGTGTCTAGAACAGACTTACCTCTGCTATGAACACTGAGGTGCATAGACATACCTCTGCTATGAACACTGAGTTGTCTACACTTACCTCTGCTATGAACACTGAGGTGTCGAGAACAGACTTATTTCTGCTATGAACACTGAAGTGCCTAGTACAGACATACCTCTGCTATGAACACTGAGTTGTCTACACATACCTCTGCTATGAACACTGAGGTGTCGAGAACAGACTTATTTCTGCTATGAACACTGAAGTGCCTATACTTACCTCTGCTATGAACACTGAGGTGTCGAGAACTGACTTGATGTGTTTGAGCCAGCTGCTTGTCTCCAGTCCTTGAAGAAATGCTGACATGGAAGGATTTTTCATTTCACACACTGAAAACACAGATAAACAGATAAACTATATACAATACGGCGGATATCAGGTTTAGAATAAATTGTCCACTTGTTTAACGTTCAGTGATTATTTAAGAGAAAGTAACCTCCCTCCTACCATGACCACCTGTGATTTATGTTTAATAGCATACCTCATTAATTTTAACACGATTGTTTAATTTTTTTCCCTTTGCATATACTTGATAAACTGTGCAGTTACTTTTTCCAAACAGATGCATTTTCCAGTAGTTTGAAATATTTTTTGATATTCTTTGACCTACAGACATACATGTACTGTACAGCATTTATCTGATCGTCCTGTAGTTGTTGTAGGCTGGCCCCAATATTGACTTACCGTCCAGTAGTTTTTGTAGACTAGCCCTCATGACGTGGATGTTCTCGATGCCACAAAACTGGAACTTGATGTCTGTGTAGTGGTTGTCATTCTCGTAACCTTTTCCCGCAGCCTTGTTAGCCATCGCATTTATCTGTAATATAAAAACTAAATCATCCTGCTTAGATAACCTGAAATTCTCCACTGACTAATAACCACCAACCCAAACAGGCAGAACAAAGGTGTGAAATATTGGATGGTCTCAATATTAAACCAAGGAAGGCTATTTACAATGGTTATTGGTAATGTTTTGACAATAGAATCCAAAGTGCCACACAAACTACAATGATATCATTAAGGTGGCTCATTACATCCACAGTTTATTTTAGATTTCAATACAGCACCACTTATAATGTAGATGTCAAATATCCAGATGGGAGTATTGATATCATAAATATTTTTTATAGAATTTTTTAGTTTTTGTTTTATTTTAGTGAAATGTTTTATTTCAGCTTTATTATTCACAGAATTTCAGAACTTTCAGTGTCAAATGATGGGCATCTTCGTAAGACAAATACACACAAACATTTTAAAAATGTGTTCTGAAGAGACAAGGAATGTATTTCAATAAATTACATGTGTCTAATTGAATGAAGAAAGTTTAAACGAAATGAAAAATCCAATTTAAAAAATATTTGGTATAAAAAGTCCACTTTCAAGAGTTATCTTTCCTAATTAGCCAAGACTCAAAACACTAAGGAACGTTTGACATTACATCTAAAATGCAGAACAAAGGTTTAAATTGCCAGAGTATACATTTAAATTTATAAAGCAAAAATATAAATTAACACCAACACAGTTAAAAGTGCGAGTAATTTCAACAAGATTGTAGATTTTAACTCGAATTTCCTCCATACAAACATGTCATTGATTGATAGAGCTCACTGAATGCATGGCTATGAAATTGACATTACTTGTTTGGTGAAGATTTGACAGTTGCTTTCTTTTGTTTCTGCCTAAAAGCAATTCTTCTTGGTTTATGCATAATGAATCCGTTACTTTGTTTTCACTGTGTACAACACTGCATGTTTCATTTATTTTTAAAGCGTTTTAAAGGTCAGGGTCATATCATAGAGGTATCTATACAACTCGTCCCCTGAGCAAACCGGTCGACACAATGGAGGTTTATTTTTTTGTGTAGTACGTCATCAAAAAGTGGTGTAATGAGCCTCCTTAATACATCAAACTACAATGATATCAATACATCAGAATCTCACCTTTGGCCTGGTGTCCACAACGTACATGAACTCTGATTTAGGGTTGGGGTTGGATTTTAGAATGCAGTGTAGTAATTGTTCATCTTCCATGCAGCGGGCCCGAAATCCAGAAAGAGGCTGACTGCATCGACAAATGGCTGCCTAGAAACAACAGCAGATAAATACAGTGTCAGTGTTCTCCTGTCTCTGAGTTTAACCTCAGTCTGTTGGAGTTCAAGATAAGGAGGTTGAACTTTATATATTTTGAAATATGACATGTTCATTTGACTGGGGTTAACTTATCTGGGTTTTACTGTGATTTGTTTACATGGCTCGGTTTTACGTACCTGGGTTTTACTGTGAAAGTAAGATAAGACAGGAAGTCGCCCACGGCTGCGGAATTTAGAACTGCCGAGGATGATTGGTGTCGACGCTGAGGCGGGAACAAATAGGTGTCTGGGATAGGTATCACAAAGCTGTCAACAAAATCAAAGTACTGAAAGTACTAATACTGTCATTAAATAAATCAACAAAGTCAGTCATATAATAGTCAAAGATAACAAAAAGGTGTCTGGGATATGTATCACAAAGCTGTCAACAAAAATATATCATACAAACAGATTATTTAGGTTAGTTAGATAAAGAGTAAAATACCTTACAGTGTCATCACAACAAGTGCATATTATTGTACATAACACAGAAAGGATCATTCAGGAATTAAGACAAAAATTACTGCCTAGACAGGTCTACGTTTTTCTCCTAAATTGTTGGATTTCTCACTCCAGAAAATGCTTTTTCCCAGCCTTGGGCCATAAAATTCTTGTACTAATGTACCTTTCGCTTATACCAATTCAATAACAGTTTCAGTAATAACCGCCTAGCCCTATAAGGTACCTGGTAAATTTTTGTTCTGCTTAGAGAGGGTTCAGTATTATGGTACCTCATTAATATTTTTCAATGTTAGAAATTAGCCAAGTTTAGTGCATAGTACTTTGTTCACTTTTGTTGAGACTGTGGAATAGTATATGAGAGTATATGATAGTAATATTTGTTCAAGTTACAAAATGGCCAGTGTACAATACCTCGTAATTTTTGTTGAGGTTGGAGAGGGACCAGTTCTGGTTAGGGACCCCCATCCTCAGATACTCAGACTGAGCATCGTACAGATCCCAGCCGTACGACTTCTCCATCCCATCCGCCGCAGAATAAACAAATGCATACAGCTTCTCTATGTCAGCTGAAAAGAAGAAACAGGGATTCAGTAAAAACTGTGACAAGAAAAGACAAATATAAAAATCTCAAATGTTAAAAGTATATTACAATTTCAAATTCAATTTTTAGAAAGAAAACTTTTTTAAATCATCTTGAAATTTGTGCACTTTGGATAAATTCTTTAAATCTTTAATAAGAGAGCTTGAAATGTTATATAAGCACTAATTTTACAGTTAACCAATCAGAACAGCAGCTGACCTGGTCTGGAGAGTTCCTGTAAGGAGGTAAAAATGTCCTGGCAGTCTCTGTCTCTAGGAATCACGAACGTAATACATCGGAAATCCTTACAGCGGATCTGTAGGGGGGATCCCCCAGCATTCAGGGGCTGCTTCTCTATACTGTACATGTGGGTGTGCAGGATCTATAAATAGAAATCCAGTACTGTACATGTGGGTGTGCAGGATCTATAAATAGAAATCCAGTACTGTACATGTGGGTGTGCAGGATCTATAAATAGAAATCCAGTACTGTACATGTGGGTGTGCAGGATCTATAAATAGAAATCCATTATAGTCATCAACAAAGGGGAGTCAACTCTGATTTTTATTCATTAGGATCGTTGGCCTTTAAGGACTTTAAGGTCTTTTGAGGGTCACTTTTTCTAAATGCCCTAATACAAATGCTACCACTTATCATGATTATGTTACAAGAATGTATATCCAGTTTGCCAACAGTAATTTGTATGAAAAAAATAAATGAATCTACAGTAGACAATTGGTAGATAGCATAAATTCAGGGTTTCAAAATTGCACTTTGTCATGATTGCAAACTGTTAAAAGATACACATATTTAAGAGCTAAAACTAAAGCAATATACGGAAATAACAGCATTAAACAAAATGCTAAGAATGAAATGGATTTTAATTTGGCACAATGCTTTTTCTTAGTGCAAATACTGAACATGCTGAAACATCAAAATTATAACAGCTAAATTATTTCAGTAAAGTACAAGCATAAAAGTATTTGTTCCCGGGCAGGCTTATACTAGTGGATCACTTGACAAATATTGGTTCTTGAGTTCTGGTTTGAAAATAGAAATGTTTTTTTCCTCATCATGATTGAGGAGAATGAATTATCAATATGACAGTAACAAATTGCTACACGATGCTGAACAAACAGTAACAACATAGAGCCTGAAGGTTCTTCACTAACGCTATCTAATCATCACAGACCCATAAAAGTCCATTATTTGGCCCAACAATCACTCGCAAAATGCTGATAAAGAGGGAAATTCTCCCAGGAATAGTCCTGGATAAAAAATAATACCGAGCTTGAACACCTATTGAGAACGACCAAATTGGGGCTATTTCTTAAAAGTCAATACCAAGAGCTGGTTACTGCCTGAAACATTATAGAAAATTTGTATCCAGAATAAAAATAACGGAGGTTCATGGAAATCGCTGGAGAGATATTTCTACAGACAATCAAGGGTCTGTATGATGCAGATAAGAAATTGATTTTATCATTTGGTAAAGCATTTAGAAACAATTACACATTGCATGACAAATACTACATGTAATGATATTACAGGCTTTTAAAACTTCAGACATCATTGCAGTCTTAATTTTCCTCCGGAAACTTCATCATAAATGTCTAACCCGCACCTCAGATCTCCACATTTTTTCCTTATTCAAAATAAGGAAAAAATGCGGACGGGAGTATTTGGACTAATTTTCCGCATTCATTCCAGATTTTCGTAGATTCAAATTTCCAGATTTTCTCCGTATTCAAAATATGGAGAAAATGTGGATGGAAGTATTTGGACTCTTTTTCCGTATTCTCTCCAGATTTCCGCATTTCCATATATACAAAATATGAAGGTATTTACTTGGTTGATAAAATGCGGAAATATGGAAATCTGGAGAAAATACGGAGTTAATCACATGGTTATAAAATGGCTAATAAAACCGCTACATGATGCATACATACATAAATATTTACAAAACCATCAACAATGTGCAAAATTATATACAATTTATTATATCATTATGAGAAAAAAAACATATAAATGAATGAACAAAATTACACATTATGTTCATGAGCAATGTATTGGATCTTATATCTTTGACAAACAAATAGGAGCATGTATGGAAAAAAAACTTATTTAAGCCACAAGTTCATCATGGAAAAAATGTGGCATTTTTTAATATTCATATTAAATAAATGGAAATTTATTCATTCTATTTAAGCAAAAGTGGGAGTGAAATGTTCAACACTATTAGATATTGGGGAAAAAATAACAATTGACATAGCATTGAATATTTACAAAACAAGAAAAATTTTTAGACATTTTTTATCAATCTGGATCACATTTGCCATTTTCTACCTGCATCCCTGATTCATATTTCTCACAATTCAATTTATATCTCAGGTCTGTGCTTTACACCCATCTGTCCAATAAAAATTTTCTTCAGACTTCTTTGTAATTTGTAAGGTCTCTGCATGTTTAATTTCTTGCAGCAGCACTTGCGGTCGAATTGGCAAATCCTATCAATTAAAAAAAAAGTACTTAAATTATAATGGTGCAATATTAATAAAATTTAAATTCATTGCTTTTATTCCTTTTAAAATCTTTTTATAAACACAAGTTTGGGTTCTTCAATTTAATATCAATTTGTTTAAAATATTTATAATAATGACAATCATAGTTGACTGTTTTTAATTATTAAACAAGCAATAAAAAAAGAAAAAAAAGAATATATATACCTCAAACATAACCATCCATGGACCAAGCTTTAAGCCCGTTAAAATCGCAGTAAGTTGAACAAGCACTTATTCTTTTTCAGAAATCTCCTCATGCACAGACGCTACCAAAAAAAAAAATGTATGGTAAATCATTGCTAGAGATTACAGCCCATGGCTCCCCAAAATTAACACCTTTAATTGTGGTTAACCATAATAAAATTCTATGAGCTGATTGAAAGATTTGAATCATGGGCATATATTGGCTGAAACGTATGTAGCCTGGTAGCTCAGTCCTAGGCCCTAGCCGCCTAGAGTATTTATTTTCATCATCACAGTGACACACATGTTAAAAAAAATATGACTGACCTACCGCATATGAAATACGTGTATCTGCATCTTTTGGTTGATACAGCAATACGATCTCAGGCTGTCTGGTCAACAAACTTCCTCCTTTAGACAGAGCAGACGTTGCAACATGGAGGCCAAGGTTAAATTTTGGCGGTCTGTTGTTTAAATTAATTGATCACTGAGCCCGACTTTTTGAAACATTCTTCCGATCCCGATCAAATTGTTCATAACATTCAGGAGAAACAGAGAACTGCTGTTAACTCCAAGACAGTTTTTATGCACCCAAATTTTTTCGGGGCGCATATTGTTTTTGTCCTGTCTGTCTGTTTAGCTGTATGTCTGTCTGTTTGTTTGTCTGTTGTCAACTTTAACCTATGCCATAACTTTTGAACCGTGAGACTTAGAGACTTCATATTTGGTATGGATACTTCACTACAAAAACACTTTCAACTGACACCAAGGTCAATGACCTTATGACCTTGATTGTGACCTTTATGCTAAAAATAGCTTTTTCGAACTTTCGCCATAACTTCTGAACCGTGAGAGATAGAGACTTCATATTTGATATGCATACTCCACTAATTAGGCACTTTCAACTGACACCAAGGTCAATGACCTTGTGACCATGACTGTGACCTTTATGCTAAAAATAGCTTTTTGGAACTTTCGCCATAAATTCTGAACGGTGAGAGATAGAGACTTCATATTAAATTTGGTATGCATACTCCACTAATTAGGCACTTTCAACTGACACCAAGGTCAGTGACCTTGACTGTGACCTATATGCTAAAAATAGCTTTTTCGAACTTTCGCCATAACTTTAAAACCGTGAGAGATAGAGACTTCATATTTGGTATGCATACTCCACTAATTAGGCACCTTCAACTGACACCAAGATCAATGACCTTGTGACCTTGACTGTGACCTATGTGCTAAATATAGCTTTTTCAAATTTTCGCCATAACTTTTGAACCATAGATGATAGAGACTTAATATTTGGTATGCATACTACACTAATAAAGTGCTTTCATATGACACCAAGAACAATGATTGTGTGACCTTGACTGAGACCCATTTGCTAAAAATTGCTTTTTAGAACTTAATGTTGCCGCCAGGTGCTACTGCTGTCTCACAAACACATCTTGTTCTTGATGAAAAAATTCTAAGTCCAGAGCTCCGTATTTTTTCCGGATGAAAAATATTCTAAGTTAAGAGTTCAATATTTTTCCAGATGAAAAATAGACTAAGTCCAATTCTCCGTATTATTTCCGTTTATTTTCCGTATTATTTCCGTATATTTTCTATATATTTTCTGCTTTTCCATATTGTTAATTTTCTCCGTATTTTTTTCCACATTTTTTCCATATTAAAATGAGGAAAAAATGCGGAATAATGCGGAAATCTGGAGATCTGAGGTGCGGGAAATGACGAAATCACAAGACAAAACATTGCCATTACTATAACATAGCCGTCATAATCATGATAATTATAGCGCATATTGAAATTATTTTGTTTTGACCTCAGTTGAACACTATGGGCTTCCTATCAGCTTCATCAATACTCAGTACTTAATTTCTGTGATTTTATCTACTAAATCGGACCCAGTAATTATTTTACTATGCTGGTTACCTGGAACAGTGATGGCCCTAAATCTCCAGCTTCCTAAACTGAGTCTTTATTATGTTCCCCAAACGAAGTTAGGGAACATATTGTTTTTACTCTGTTTTTTATTAAGGTCTTCCGTCTTCACGGAAGACCTTATAGTGATTCTACTGTTTCTTATTATTCTTATTATTATTATTTTTTTTGACAAAATTTTGTGCAGGCGATTTCTCGAAAACTATTCAGTGGTTTTTCATGAAACTTTCACAAAATATGCGTCATTATATGAAGTTGTTACATCCGAAGAGTAGTTTGGAAAATTCGCTTCTGGTGCCAAGTTATGGACAATTTCCTGATTTTAAAATGCGATTTTGTCGCGCACTTTTATCGAAAATGGCTAAGGATATGAACTGGAGACATATTGGAGATGATAGATCATGACTTTGTGGATTGCAGAATCGCCTTTTCGTGCGTCATCAGTACTTCCGGTCGTTACGAGATGCAAATTTTAAAAAATCGTATTTTCTAACTTTTTTGTTTTTCAGTATTTTTCATTTTTATTTGGTATGGTAATAGAAGCTCTCCTTATAATGCTTACTATTTAATTTGTTTGAATGTTGATAAATCTAAAGTCTAGATATTTGCATTCAAAAATCTGAAGCGGGTCCAAAATGGCGGCTGTCTCTGTCAACTCCGCCATTTCGCGAGTAGGGGTTTATGGAGGCAGCTGAGCGTTTGATTAAACCATTCTGACATAAGGAAACATGAAATGTAAAAAACTACTTCGACTCTCACGTAGTAGTGAAATGGTTGGAGGAGTTACCTCCCGTTACTTGTTTATATTATAATAGATAATCAATGTAAATATTGTAATTAATTGGTCAATTGACTAAAGAATTATACAAGCATTATTGATAAATGATGTTCTGTTAGAAAATAATAATAGTGTTGCCAAAAGAAAGGCAATCTGTTTTATTTTATCAATATGATATCTGATAACTTATGACCATTAAGTTGAGATACAAGGGGGCAGTACAGCCAACTGGCTTGTGCCTTCACTTTGGTACAGAAACCAATTAACGTATCGCCAAACTCCGCCCATCGCGCTATGGGAGATAACTCCTACGATGCTCCGACATCATCAACATAGGTAGTAACTCAGTATAAGTCGACGCCGGTTGATTTGTCCGAAGTTCCTGATGATTTTGCTGCAAAATATTTGCCATACGAACCCACATTGAGACAAAACAAAGGGCAAATTCTTTTACAAAAGCTTTCCTATATTTCATTCACTTGAAATATTCAAAAATGATTCCGTATTATCCCATATGGAGAAATGGTGTTCATTACATATTCGCCATATTGGAGCTATAATGGCGGCATATTCTATAAAGGATTATATAGAGAACTTACAAAAAATTGCCAATTTTTATATTCTAACTATTTCGGATAAAGCTCTTCCGCCGATCTTTTGTTTTTTCTTTATATCCTCTACCGGAAATAACAATGATGTTGATGCCAAAGTGAAAGTTGCGACCGCCTTTTTGATTTGAAAATTCGAAGCGAGAGTACATTGTTTTAATGAAGAAAAGAGAACTGAATAAGTGTTTTAAGTGATTAAATGTAAGTGTTTATTGCATGATGACAGAGTTCTTCCGCCGATTAATAGGTGCCAATGAAGGTCTATATTTAGAAAATATTGCTGTTATAAAATTGTATGAAGAGTTACGACCGCCTTTTAAGTTTAAATATTTCCATTTCTAATTTTTTTTCTCTATGATAACCCTTTGAAAGTAAGCGGAGTTGATTTCCTGATAATTCTGCCGGAATGTAAATTAGGCAGGTCGATAGGTCAGGAGCTATGGAGGCCTAGTATGCATGAAAATCTCGTGCGCATCTGTCTCTGAGTCTGACGCTAAGGAGGCCAAATATGCAAGAAAATTTCGTGCGGCTGCTGTTGTGTTCGGCGAGGCCTACTAAAATTGGGATGGGATCCTCGTGTAATTTAAATCTATGTCTGCATTTTTAAAGTCTAAATCAACAATTTTATTTCACAATGAAATGGAAATATAAGGAATCACTGTCTAGTTATGAGAGTATGCCAGGGACATCAACAATAGTGGGAAACATGGGATAATTTTTGCATAACGGGCTTCGCCCGTTATGCAAATTATCCCATGTTTCCCACTATTGTTGATGCCCTGGCATACTCTCAAAACTAGACAGTGATTCCTTAAAAAACAGTAATTTTTTGCATTTGCCTGACCTACTAATTATTGAAACATACGGTATCATTAATTGCCAACTGACGATAACGCTAAGTTCTACCCAATTAGATATGTCATTTGCTTAAAGAAATTCAAATTAAAAAAAAAAGTCTTGCATGTTTTTATATTAAAAAAATAAGAAATGGTATAATTTAAGTTTTTGCAAGATCTTATGAATATTTATGTGAAGTAAATCATGTGGGAGCAACCTCATGAATAAACTGCGCGTCATTTCTCCATATGCCTTTCTCGGAAAGTTTATCGAAGCATGATCAAGTTCGAGTTCCCTCATACTGTAATCATCTACGCGACGAAGACAGAAGCACATTGCGACTGCAAATCTGGGTAAAGGATAAATTACAACAACGACTTTTAATTCAATTTGTAATGTTATAATTTTATTAAATCAGCAATAATATTTAAAACTCATCCGACACTGTCAAGACATGCTTTTAGTACCTATCTTTAAGGGGGGGCGATCATTTGATTCTGAATGTGATGTCTGGCTGATAAAGGAGTTGAGTCAGTTTGAAAATAAATGATCTTTCCTCAACTGGAAGAAAATAAATAATATGCCCCCACCCCATCCCCACAATAATCTTGGGTTGTTGACGGTGTTTCCTTTTTTTTTTTGGCTTGTTGGACTTTTTCAGTGAAGCGGAGAATAAATAGTCTGCCATTGGAAATAGATAATCCGGCCTTCACCGACATGACAATAAATAATCTGACCCTGACTCGGAAAAAAAAAATTCCCTCTCCCCTTCCCGAATCAAATGGTCGTTCCAGAAATTTAGGATTACGATAATATCGACTCTGGAAAATTCTTCCTTCTTTACTTTTAAGTTCTGGTGGAAAATATGCACACTTTTTAGCAATAATAGATAGTAAAGTGCATGAAGATTTTGAATAATTTTGGTCAGATATTTATTATACAAATCTAATGTACAAAGTTTGTGTTTTTTCTTGGACAACCCTCAAATAACAAAGTCGGACTTATTCGTTAAAGATATTGATTATAATACCGGTAATGACAATGTATGTCTTTATATTTAAAAAATGAAGTTATTAAATAATTTCAATATTTTGCCATTACATGATGGTGTTCTTAATAAATTAAATAATGCTAGTATTAAATGGGGGGGGGGGGGGGGTAATTTAAAGTTAATATTTAGCGATAAAATAGAATCATTTTTAATGGGTAGATAAAATCGAATATTTTTTAAAAGTGAAAAATAAAAGTTTATAAACTTAATCCTGCATATGCAATAATAACTGGTAATAAAAACTGGTAACTTTCAGACACAAGTAAACAATATTAACACGATAAATGTGAAATTAAAAACTCAAAAAAATCGTAATGTTCTTTTTTTAAAATGTGTAACGTTATGTATTTTGACAATTATTTTGAGGGTACAATATGCACGTACGTAGAAGTGTTATGGACTGATTAAGCATAATTATCTATCATATATATATAGATATTCACTGGTATTCTATTATTCACAAGTTATTTTTATATTTTTAACTCGAAGACAGTCTGTCAAATAAATCTCTATACCGTGTATACCATGTGAACTGCGCATGGATTTATACCGTTTTTTTTTTTTTTTTTTTTTTTTTGCGTATCAAACTAAGAAAGTATACATGTATAAACATAACAAACAAGTAAACGAGTTTTATTTTATTTTCTGACCAAAATATTTAGAAGTCCCAAAACGTGCACAGTGTAAACCCAAGTCCCGAAATGTGTTGTCAAGTCTCGAAACGTCGGCGTCCCAAAGCATGACGGTCCCGAAACATCCATAATTCCCTTGCGGGATACCTTTCATCGGTACTACACGTTCCCCAAATGCATATTTTTAACACTCACAGATTTATTTGCTCAATTTGTTTATTGTCGACCATTCAACCCACTGAGAGTGTTTGTCGGAGCATATGGCGGGGCAAGTTTTTACTGAACGCGCAGAATAAACGAAATTATTTCATTGGTTGAAAATTTGTTATGATTGACAGCTGGCGATACGTTAATTGGTGTATCAATCAAACAGGATTGTGCAAAGTTGCCGTAGTCAGTGACTAGTTAAAATGTAGCTGTGTGACATTAGCTATAGGTCTGTCATTAGGACAGAGAAGCTCTTACAAAGTTAAATCATACTGTGTAAGTACATGTATATTGTAACCACTTGGCTAGAGTTATATAGGCAACTTGGTAAGCAGTCATACACCAGGCAGATGTTAAAGAATAAATCAAGAGGTACCATGCAGATAGATGTTGACTTATATAGTCAGTTGTACGAGTATAGTGAGGCAATTATCATATGGCACCAGGCAGGTGCCGGTATTAACCGAAGATAAAAAATTATACAAAGCACTTAGGTCATTTGATTTAAAGACACCAGGCAGGTGTCATATTATTATTTGTATATATTGCATTTAATCATATCCCCAGTAAAACTCGGTAATCCGAGCACGGACCTACTGACCGCTCAGATCCGACACGTTACAGGAGTACGTTGCAATTGAGTGTCAATCTTAAAACTTAATTTCCGTTTCACTGCTTTAGTGTAACTGGGCTAGATACGATATGTAATGTGTATAATGTGTTACATATACTTTCTTAACGTCAAAATAAAATAAAGGCGCTAAGAATGTTTTATTTTAAAAATTTAATTGATGCTATCATACCTATCTAATAGATCAGTCCAAAGAAAAGGCGTGATTATTTACTCGTGGCGTTTGGCGCGAAATTATGAATGCTTTTTATAATTCTTAGACAGGTGAACTGTTGCAAAAGTACACAAGTATATTTAGAGCAGTACTCCCAATAGCTTAATGGTTAGCGCGTTGGGGGATATAAAAGTAAAAAAAAAAAAAGCGCATTCATGTTGGCGACATGGTTTCAATCCTCTTTGTGACCAAAATTTTGAATCTCTTTTCAGCTCGATTTTACGTGGGTTTCTTTTCTTAAAACGGACGGAAGACCTCTCGTTGCTCGCAACGAGATCGTATCTAGTTATTATTAAGTCTTCCGTTCACAACGGAAGACTTATAGTGTTTGTATTGTTTCTTTTTATTATTATTATTATTATTCCTCCCAAATTTTGTGAGCGCGGTTACTCAGAATTGGCTGGATAGATTTTCACAATTTTTCTTATGTAAGTAGGTTGATATATGAAGTTTATATAAAATTCCGTTTGTTGAAAAATTCACTTCCGGTCCGAAGTTATGGCCGATTTTCGAATTTTAAAATGGACTTTTGTCCGGCAGTTTTCTCTTAAACGGTTTGAGGTAAAGATATAAAATTTACAGGAGTATTAGATCATGATATTCTATTTGTTTTGAAGTTGTTTTCGTGTGCTTCCAGTACTTCCTGTCCGAACCGGAAGTGAATTTGGTTTTGGTCAATTTTTGATTTTTTTTGTTTTTAGATATTTTTTCAAGATATTCTTATGTAAAACAGACATTTTTCTACAAATACTAAATATATAATTTGTTTTTAAATCAGATTCCGCATTTTGTATATTTTCGGTACCGAAATTTTCTCTATTTACGTAGTATGTATAAGGTGGGCAAAGAAAGATAACTCTGACCTGTGAATGAAAATAGAACTTTCGAGATAAAGGCGGAAATAGCATTGATGACGTTAGAGACATATATACGCTCTCCAGATCAACATATTTACACATTCAATATTCTCTCTTTTGCATGTTATTTAATTCACTATATGCATATTAGTTTAAATTTGGCTGTGTAGTGTTAGTCTGTATATTGAAATTTTTGATTTACAAATTTATATCTAAAAAAAAATATCCGTTCTGTGTCAACTAAGCACTTTGAAGAAAATAATATTGTACGCAGTATACATTACAGCGATGTATATACAAATTATTCTACAAAAATACTAAACAAATTATTTATTCAATCGGATTCTGCATTTTGGAGATTTAAGGTTCCGTCAATAAATTCATTTTCTCTATTTACGTAGTGACAATGAGCAAAGATAGATAACTCTGACTTGTAAGTGGGAATAGAACTTTCGAGATAAAGGCGGAGGTAGTATCCATGACGTCGCAGACAGCTATATCCACACTTTTCACATAAAAAAAATAATTAGACTTTGAGTTTCCATATCCACTTCTGCATGAAAGATTACGTTGGTTACTGCTTTCAGTATATGCATAGTTTAAAGTTGTCAGCGTAGTGTAAATCTGTAATGTCTGTTATGATTATTTTTAAAAAAAAATATTCTTAATTCATTCTCTAATTTGAATGCGAAGTTATCCCGGAATCCGAGTTTTATTTTCGATTCTAAAATATTATATGTTCTCAAAAGGGGACTGAGAGAAAGAAGAGTAGGTGTAAAGCCCTTAGAAATAAATTGATATCTGCAACTTAAAGAAAGAAAATCAATCTTTAGATTGGATTTGGTTTTAACACGTATATTTCATTGATTAAAAGTCTTATAGTGTAATTTATTATACATAATCTATACTTTTATATAACCGAGAAGTCATTAAAGATGAGAAAAAGCGATTCTTGGATTTTTGTGAAATACTAGTACTCAAAGGGTTAACATTATGTGAAAGTTACGCGTTTCTGTGTGAAATAATGCTACGCTAAAAACATGATACAAAAACATCTGCAAAGGTCTGTTGATATGTTAGATAAAGTATACGAATGAACACAATTTTATGCAATGCTATATAATTATATGTATGTACATGCAATCTTAAGTATTTTCCTTTTAATTCATAAAACATAAAATTACCGAGTATGTAATTCTTTTGAAGCCCCCCCCCCCCCTCTTGATTTTATTCGAAGACATTATTGCAACTATAAGCCTTTGAATCATAAATTCGTTATACAATTAAATCTGGAACATTTTTTTTTTATAATTACCATTAACATGTATACCGAATTTCATATTCTATAAAAGTAGATTTTTCATTACGCAAGATACTGAAATTTACATGTCTGAGAGAGAGAGAGAAAGAGATTCCCTTTTAATCCTGATTATCCTATCCAATTACATAGACAAAAAAATCAGTTCTATATCAGTTGTACCCATTCTTTATTAAATATTTTCTGATTTCATAGTCCGTCATAGTCACTCTCTGTATATTTTTTCTGCTTAAGAAGTATTACACTAAGTGCACATGTATTGACCTGTCAATCAAAATCACCGGACGCTGTAAGCATTGCAATAAAGTTGTTCGAAATGATTTTTATTAAGTATGATCATTAAGAAAATCTGATGCAACAAATTTGAGAAATGAAAAAAAAAAAAATAAAAACATGGCTAGAGCATCATATATCTGTATTATGGACTTCAGTTGTGGGACGTGGAGACCGGTCCGTCAGATGAGATCGTTTAAATCGAGGTCCCGTGTGTCAGATGGTACTGACTCAAAAAGATTCCTCAATGCTCAATGGCGATTAGAGCCAAATTATAGGACAACATTTTGCAGTCTCCACCGGCGAGTGGAGGCTTCTCCATGTGAAAAATTCTCGAGAGGGACGTTAAACAACATATAATCAATTAATCGATTGCTGAATAATTCCCGTAATTGAATAATCTTTCTGCTGGCAAATCTCGATATTATTACTTTAAAAATCAACGACTTTATGTTTAATGTGGTACTAACTTAGTTCATGACATTTTTATAACACCATCACAATTGTGTCAGAACATAAACACAGTGAAGTTTATGAGAGTACGGTGTTCGTTTGTCTGTTGGTTTGTCTATGATACACGTGTAGCTCTTGTGAGTGCCAAAATGCATCAGAATAAGATTGATCATGAAAATCAAAGTACCTTAAGTACTGAAAGACCTTTTTGTAGTTTTTTTTCTTTCAGAGTACATATGATATCTATGTTTTTGCACAGAAAAAGGCAAATTCTTACAGATTTAAAAGAACGGAAGACTTATTTGTTGCCATGGCAACAAGATTCTAGTTATTTTTCTTCTTCTTCCTGGGTACTTTTTTGTCCGCGAGTGATCTTGTAAACTGTTCATCCGAAGTAGGTAAAACCTTTTTAGGGCTAGTAGACATGTTATGTAGATTTGCGGAATCAAGGTCATTTTCCGCGCACGTGCTTGCAAGAGCGTGCACGTGCAACACGTGAAATGACCAGTATAATAGATATAGCCGTAACTTTTCTATTTTTTGACTATATGCTTTGAAACTCATAATATAAGTATATATTAGTTGTATATGCATAATGACATGTTCCTCGCGCACGTGCTTGCAAGAGCGCGCACGTGCAACACGTGAAATGACTAATATAATAGATATAGCCGCAACTTTTCTATTTCTTGATGAAATGCTTTGAAACTCATAATATAAGGATATATTAGTAGTATAGACATGATGACATGGTCAAAATAGCAAGATCTCACGCGCATGCACGTGCGCTTCGCTCTGATTGGCTGAAACTAAAGTCTCAATATTTTTCATGTTTCTTGTCATAATCTTTTGAAATTTTGAACAAAGTCTTAAATTATGAAGATCTACAGCATGATATATAAAATTTTCATGAAAGTATGCGCATGCGTGCATGCTGCAATCTGATTGGCTGAAACTTTAAATGGCTATATCTCCTTTGTTTTTTGACGAAATGCTTTGAAATTTAAAACATAGTCATGCAGTAGGATATCCTACAATACGATATAGAAAGAAAATCATGAAATCATGCGCATGCATGTGTGCTGCAATTTGATTGGCTGAAACTTTAAATGGCTATATTTATTTTGTTTTTTGACGAAATGTTTGGAATTTTAAATATAGTCATTCATTAAGATATCCTTCAATACGATTAAGATAAAAAATTCATGAAAGCACGCGCATGCATGTGTGCTGCAATCTGATTGGCTGAAACTTCAAATGGCTATAACTCCCTTGTTTTTTAAGCAAACAGGATGGGATTTAGAACATAGATAAATATAAGGGACTCCTACAAGAAGGTGTATTCATCATGCACTTGCTTGCACGTGCGTGCACGTGAAATGAGTAAAATTAAAAATACACTCGAATGAGAGTATTTTTTAATACTTTTGGATAACATCTTTGATATCAAGTATATTAAAATATATAGATAGTGTAGACAAGATAATATGGCCGTTACGCACATGAACACGCGTACAATGCTTAAATTTAAATATATTTTGTATTCTTCTGGGAAGACCTTGATTAAGTTTAAATTCCATTAAGTATTTCTTATTTAATAGAGATTACAGGGAATATGGCACCAAAAGGGAGTTGGGGAGCGTTTGGGGAACATCTGTAACGGTCCCCGTTACAATTAGCACTAGTTGTTGGATTGGCCTTACAAAATTTAGTGCTGGTATAAAACTGAATCTTATGACCTTGACTCAAAGAGTCATGACAACAAACTTGAATCTCTGTGACCTTGACTTGACCTAATTCACTGACAAAAAGCAAAAAGAATTTACAAAATATTTCTATGAAAAAATTGAAGTTCTATAGCATTAAACTGTTTCTGTCCTATTCTCTTGTCATCTCTGAAACAAAATTTGAATCAATGCTTGCATTTCAAGGTTTGATCATTGGTAGCCTTGCAGTTCTATACACATGGCAGAGGTAAGCTTCCAATCTTTAATTTATATTACAGCCTCAGTCTTAGATCCATAGGGCACTGAGATTTTTTTTCCTATTACTAGTATATCTTTTTTATCTCAATATTTTTGCAGTTCTGCAAAGTAGACTTTGGACTTCTTTCCCTATATTTTTTCTCTAACTCTGCATTCAATTTGCAGATACTTTAAAATGCCTCTATTCTGCCACTCTACATTCAATATAAATATTGCTGAATGCACTTTCTTCAGGGTTATAGTACAGTAAAACATAATCAATAGAACCCTCAGTATAATGAAAGAATCAATTTGGGAAACAACAAAAAGCAACTTTTAAGAGAAATATTCTAAAAGACAAGATTATTATCCAGCATATTCCAGATAAGCCATGACATCCCCTAGTGATTCCTATGGTAATAGCAGATCTACAGCCCCATCCATGGCTTTGTCGGCAATAAGACGAGAAATATGTTTGCCTGATGGAAGAGTAAAATTAATCAAGCAAACACAACATGAAAATCTGATACAGGAAAGATTGCTTCTGTGGCCAAGAAACACTGATATAGCTTTATTTTCTAATGAGAAAAGCATCATAAAGTGCCAAGTACTAAAGATGGCTTTTTATTAATAGGAAAGCTAATATCATGATTAAAGAGGGTCTACAGAGAAATCAATAAATGGGGTACCCATGGTTTATTTGTTTGAACTTCTGGTACTGAGTCTCGGATGAGTTCTAAACTTGCTGCCTTAGTTAGCTAATAAATGTGTAAGTCGGTGAACAGTGAACAAATGGATGTATTTTTTAACTGTTAGCCTGTTTTCAGTTTTTTGTCTTGGGACCACAGACCATTATGTTATTTTTCATACATCAGGTCGAATACTGAGTAGAAAAATGCCAATTTTAATTTGGTTACAATAGGTGTTTAAAATAAACTTGCAGATAGTTAATCATCTGCTTGAAAAAGAACTTTCACTGGTATAATCAATGTACATAAAAACAATGGCACCAACTTTGTTTACATAACAAATATTTGCTTATGACTTGACACCTCAAATTGAAATTTTGGCTGGCCATTAAAAAATACTGAAGTCACGTATTTTAAACAATAAAAGTGGATAAATAAAATTTGACCAAAACTGTGTCCACGTCCCTTTAAACAGCTGCCACTAATAAAGGTGTACCACTGTAACAGTATAAGTAGCTCACAAGTCAGTCAATGATACAAGTCAACCATTGATACAATAAGTCTGCCACTGACACAAGTCAACCATTGATACAATAAGTCTGCCACTGATACAAGTCAACCATTGATACAATAAGTCTGCCACTGACACAAGTCGACCATTGATATAATAAGCCTGCCACTGATACAAGTCAACCATTGATATAATAAGTCTGCCACTGAGTGAGATGTTGGACCGGTCGATGAGATGTTGGTTCGCTTACCGACACAGGATGGGTGGAGCTTAATGTCATTTTCATTCGTTGGTGTTTAACAGTGTCGAATCTGAGGTTACATCACGGAATACAGTTTAAAATACATGTAGAAAAAAATAAAATGAAAGGTATAACAAAACATTTATTGATGGAGTTCTCGGGCAAAATGTGTTTTGTCTGACCCTCGAACCTAACTGTCTGCCTGAAGCCGTTAAGGCCTAACGGCCTCAGGCAGACAGTTTGGTTCTTGGGTCCGACAAAATGCATGTTGCCCTCGAACTCAGTCAATAAATGTATAATGTCAGCAACTGATATAAGTTTCAGAAATATAATCTTGTCATTTTCTACTCAGGCCTCTAAACATCTAAAGTAGCAATCACTCAGAGCATATAGCCTACTTAGGAAAATACACCCTGGCAAAGGTGACTCATTTGGAAGGGGTCCAATCCATTGGCTTTAGCCTGATCATCATTACTCTTGTAGAATGTTACCAAATATCTGTATTGATTTCACTAACCCACAGTTCTATTGATTTAAGATCTCGGCTTCCTTGTAGGCTGTAAGGTTAAAACACAGGAGATCACCAGCAATCACAAGTAGTCAAAATCAGAATTGTCTATCCTATGTACAGACTGTGTGATAGTTTTATAATAGTAATCAGCTGATTCGGAAATATCACAATTTACAATTTTTTGTTTTTAAGTTCCTTTAATAAAAAATCGAAATAGTAAAAAGTACAGGGTAATTGAGCTGATGACATGCCTCCACTGAAACAATACAAATCGGAAGTAGAGCAAACACACCTCTAAAAACATCAAAGGTCGGATCAGATGCCATGGGAGAGAAAGCATCCCCTGTTGAGAGGTAATTTTTTCTGCTACACAAAATTTACAAAAATAAACCCGGAAACAAATTCTATTCCACTTTTATTTAACTGTGTTTCTTTAACTTGTAATGAAATCTTGCAGATCATCTCAATCCAAATTATACATTCCAATTGCATAAGAGTCCTGCTCATTTCCAGATGCCAAACTTTTACAGTATAATCAATTTTCTCTCCTGTACACCCCTCTTTGAACATAAAGATGGGCACTAATTGAATGAATCATTCAAACCCAGCATCGTATACACTAGCCATCTTTTTTAAGCATGAAGAGAAAGTCAACTGTGTAATAGCCAATCTCTGTTTACGGATTATGGCCTGAGATTCTGATAAATCAAAACCCCGGTCATGGATCCTATTGCTTGTATTGAACTTCTAGCCTTTGAAGTTGGCAAATTCCTCACAGATCAATCCAGCACTTTTTAAAAATATATTTTCACAAATCATCCAGAAGAAAAATTAATTTACCATGAAAATTCTATCAAATTAAACCAGAAAAACTCTCTGAACTCAAAAACCTTAAAAAGGCTAGTCAGAGCTGTATAAATGAAACAGTAAAGCTCTAAAATGGGAAAAGAAACTGTAATCATTTTGGAATAAAAGACCACCATGTGTGTTGATTGATAAATTACCAGACAATATGTTCAGCATATTCTTTACAGTCACTTTATTTCTATAATTTTTTTATGAGAAATGCAAAATAAGAGCTTCTCATTTAGGAAATTGACCCAGTCTATATCAGTATGATTTATCTCTTACATAACACTGTAATTGATGAGTTATTGGTTTAAATCATTTGTTGAATGCTGAATATTAGTAAAAATTTTTGCACCAATTGGTTATGTGTTACGCTGGTTGTTTTATCGCTATTGTAATTAAGTGGAGGGCATAAAGCTAATGACTTTCAGGAAAAACAGTATAGATTTCAGGTGGAAAAATATAGGCACGAAAGCTAAGGATTCAGGTGTACCAATATTGGCACTAAGGCTAAGGTTTCAGGTTTGTGAGTTTGTATATAGGATCTAAAAATTCTGGTTTCATGTGTCCGGCACTTCCATTTGAGATTATGAAGATTAGATAAATGTGGTGCTGCAGAGATCACCCAGAGAACCTTACACCCTCTCCTCCACCCAGCCCCCCTTTCCTCTATCCCTGACGCCCTTAACTTATCCAGGTCTCCCTCTTCCCCGCACTGTCCACAAAGATTATAAAGATTAGATGTGCCCTTACCCCAGTCTTCTCTATCCCCTTCCCCTCTATCCCTGTGACCTTTACCTCCCTTCAATCCTTGTGGCCCTTTACTTACCCATGTCTCCCTCTTTCCAGCACTGTCCACAAAGATTAGGTGAGTGGTGGTGTAATCACCTGAGAGCTTTAACCCCCCCCCCCCTCTATCCCCCCACCCTGTACTCACCCAGGTCTCCCTCTTCCCGGCACTGTCCACAAAGATCAGGTGAGTGGTGGTCAGGTAGAGGGTCCCCACCACGGGGTTCCGGGTCCGAAACCTCTCCACCATCTTTACATTGTCCACCTGCAGACAAACAAACAACAATTAAATCACAGGAATACTTGTACGTCAATTAGACCTTTAATTAAGGCCTATGTCAACAATTTCTCAATGGAGAAAAAGACATAATGTGAAAAAAATTTGGATCAAAGAAATTCAGCTTGTGAACTTGTTAATTTGTAAAAGAAATGCACATATTTTAATCTATTTAAGGAACGACTCTAATTCTTGGCCATATTATCGAGTATAATCTGGTTTGGGTCAGTTTACGCTTTATAATCCGCAAAGCGGATTATAAAAAAGCGTAAACTGACCCAAACCAGATTATACTCAATAATATGGCCAAGAATTTAAGTCATTCCTTATAATTTAATTTTAAAACAATTAAACAACTTTTGATGTAAAATTGTGTTGCTTTTTATAAGTTCAAATTTACCGCGCAATAATACAACCGATTCAAGTGATTTGAAGCGAGGGGAAGTAATAACTGATACAAAGATCTAGCAGCCATGATGTTTGTTTACATGAGGTAAGAACGAGTAATTTTTTAAAGTTGAAGGTACATTTATTAAATTTGGAATTTTCCATGGATTCCGAGGACTGGAAATGAGGGGATTGCATGGATAAGATGACTAAGCTGGTCGTCAAGGGGGTGTGTCCCCATACCAAACCAGATTATACAAAATGTTTTGCGTTCCTTTTTGGAATTCAACCAATGAGAGGCAAGAATACAAACAAAATTACTGTAAACCAACTTTTATTCGCGACGACTTTATTTCGCGTTTTACTGAGGTTAAACTAGTCCACGACGATTAATTTTCGCGATCAAATCTATTTTTACCTGTTGTTAAAAGACACAGAGATTTTAAGGACTGGTTCGCGGCGAGAAATATTCGCGATGACGAAGATGTCGCGAACTTCGCGAAAATTTCTCGCACGTGAATAAAAGTTGGTTTACAGTAAATTATAAAAGGATATATTTACATTTCCAATAGATTTCCCCTATAATTCTTTACAAGATAAAATGCAGTTCATTTTTTCATGAACTACATCACATATGTACCACGAATAAGATGAATATCTCCATTTTTACGTCATAATACCGCACTTGACGTCAAAAAATAAAATGCACACTATTTTGCTATAAAAATGACAGTCAAATGGCCTTAATGTATGTCAAGTCATCAGAAAAATACTGTAAATATAAGAAGTGAATTTTTGAAGATTCATAATGAATTCATGATTCATTACTCCAGCATATTTTTCATGAAGCGCTAACGCACTTCATGAAATATGCCGGCGTGAAGCATCGTAGTTCATAACCTCATGAATCTTCAAAAATTAAATTCATTTCTTAAATCACTCAGACATTGAAATATGTTCAAAAATGAAGAATGACAAAGAGTCTGTTCAACTTTGGAGAAGGATCAAAGGCAGCTGTGTATAAAAGGATCCTTACACCCGTTTTAGTTTTAAGTGGCTTAAAAATCATTGAAACAACAGTCAGACTATATGGTAAAATAATTTCATATCCAAGGAAACCATCATATTATATTCCCTTACATCAGTGACCAATGATAAGCTCAGTCTTGAGTTGACAATGCCATGAATTATCACCCTGTGTGTGTTTAAACAATGTGTAAATATTGATACAAAAAGTAAATTTACTCTAAAACATATCCTAAAACCAGAATCTGTCAACAACTACAATCATCAGTAGTATTACTGACAGAATCTAAGTACTTGAAATGACCAACAGGCTACATCCCTTTACATAAGTACTAATGGATCAGAAAGAAAATATTCTAATTACTTTTTTAGCCTGCTGAAAAATTAATCAACTCTGTTGATGAACTCTTGAACTAGAGGTCTAAGATCAATGAGGTGATATATACCTGTTTATCTATAGAGTCCTCCTTTAGGAGACTGAGGTCTAATATATTCCCCATGTCCTGAAACAAAGTCTGAGCAAAACTCTCCAAATCATCGAGTTTCTCCTGTGTCCATTCCAGCACACTCATTAATGCACACTTAATCCAACCTCGGAACGTAACTTAATCCGACCTCGGAGTGTAACTTAGTATGACCTTAGAACGTTACTTAGACCTCCCTGAACGTTAGTGTTCCGATGTTTCGAATATTGACAATCTGTTGACTCTGTGAGAAACAGAAGTGTCCCAGTAGACTACATCCTCACAAAGCAGTCTATCTTTATTAACCATGGGGCAATCACTCAACTCATAAATTATTGATTGCATTTGTTTTTAAAAATAAACCCCAGGGTATCAAATTCAACTGCTAATACTCCAAGATCAAAGCATGTCAGTGGAGGTCCTACTTCTGTTAACCAATTGGACATTTACTGAAATAGTTCCTATTCTGCAGTTCTATGACACATGGATCCGATCAATTATTGATATGTTTTTTCACAAAAATTCTCACTAAGTAAGTTTCCTCTGAGAATATTAAATTTGGTCTCCCAATCTAAATGCAAACTTTCACAAAACGACAAAACTAAATGCTCACATATCCTACATCTCTCCAAAAACCAATCAAACATACTAAAGCTTAATAACTATCTTGAACTTGTATGGTCTTCATATAACTCTCAGTATCAACTGGTATCAATGACTAGAGATTGACATCCAATTCATGCATGCTAGCTCCTTCTCTACGGTTTTTATACTGAGATGGGACTCCGCTATGTATTGGTTGTCAATATGTGATGTATCAATGTGAAATCCTCCCTCCTCCCCAGCGAACTCAGTATTCCCAAATCAGAAATCACTTTCCTTATTGCATTAAACACCTACAATGAGTCTTCAAATGAAATATTCCCTATTCCTCACTAGAAATCTAGATCCCAACTGAAATTAACCACTTCCAGTTCTAAGTCAGACCTATTTTTCTGAATGCATATAAAAATCCTTTTCCTATATTCATTTATTAATTAATTCATCATAAGTAAAATCCAGAGATTAACTCAAAATCAGCAATCCTGGTTCCCGATATTCCAGATCCAACAACAAATCTGAGTTACCCAGATCCCAAACTAAAAGTCCAAATCCATGTAAGAAGTCCTGCTCCCTAGGGCATAATCCTAGTCCCATCAGATAAATCCCTCACAATTTTAATCCTATCTCCTCTCCTGGTCCAGCACTCCTTAAAAGTACAGATAATCCCATCTTAATTAGGAGTAAAAATTCCATTTGTCAAGTTCATAACTAGCTATTGATACTTTGAATTCCGTATTGACTGGAATTATCAGGTCTCTCTCAATACCCCTCATTAATTCTAGTCTCCAAAAGATACTGTAAATAAATAGTGATGAGAGAAAAGTCCGCCAGACTTATTAACTAAAGCCGCCAAGGACAGACATAAGCATACAGAATATTGACATAATGGATACAATCTGAAACATTGTGTTTGATACAGGAATTGTATACAGAACAATACAAACACTGAATAATTAATTATATTACCGTATAACACACAATAAGCATAAAGTCTGTGAAGTCAGTGTTTTCTGGAGATCGTTTGTGACAATTATTTTTACATTTTTAGTCTTCATGAAAATTCATGAACATTCATTACCTTGAACTATTAAGTTTTTTTCTTTAAACTAAAAATTAACAATATTCATATTTGTTCATCATTTATTCATGAACTATGAATTATGAATGTTTTCATGAATTTTATTCATGAACAACTTTTATGAACCTGTTAAGAATCCTTTAAGAACCATTCATGAACAATTATGAACAACTCATAAAGGTTCTTAAAATCATGAATATCTTTTCGCAGGGGCATGACTGTTTTTTTCCAGATTTAAATGCAATCAATTTAAGTTGTTTTCTACTTCTTAACCATTAAAACAGAGATATTTTGTTCTATTATCAATATTTGTGTTCTGAATGTTACAGAAAAGTTAAGAGAAAAAAAACATAATCAGGGATTTAAGATTATCCTTAATCAATTAGCAGCTCTAAGACAAGATCACTTTCTGTATAGATACTCTCTTTAATAATGTATGTTACAGATCCCTGAATTTACTCTCAAGTGGCTCATTAAGACAATCAATGTAAAATGTGTGATTACTTAATGCTCTATACTGACCGAATAGGCAGGGTATACAAGGTCATATAAGGATACATCAATACATAGATAATGTAGTTAATCTATTGTTGGCTATCAATTTTGTCCAATGTGCATATTAAGGTTTTTGAACACTAGCTAGATCATTGAATTTCTTCTTTGACTTAAAAAATATGATGTACATGAAGTAGTAAAATTAATTTAAATCAAATCTAATCTGTAGAAAAGAGGGATAAGAAATGTTCATTTTATGGTCTTTGCAACCCATGGACATTAGAATTAAAGATCTCTAGAACACAAGGACAATTGGACATTAGCAATAAGGATGTCTACAACACAGGGACATTAGGATTCAGGCTCTCTACAACACAGGGACATAAGGATCAAGGATCTCTACAACACACTGACAGGGACATAAGGATTAAGGGACTCTACAACACAGGGACATTATTAGGAATAATAATCTCTACAACACAGGGACATTAGGATTAAGGATCTTTATAACCCAGGGACATTATGATTAAGGATCTCTACAACACAGGGACATTAGGATTAAGGATCTTTATAACACAAAGACATTAGGATTAAGGCTCTCTACAACACAGGGACATAAGGATTAAGGCTCTCTACAACACAGGGACATAAGGATTAATAATCTCTACAACACAGGGACATTAGGATTAAGGATCTTTGCAACCCATGGACATAAGAATTAAAGATCTCTAGTACACAAGGACATTAGCATTAAGGATCTCTACAACACAGTGACATTAGGATTAAGGATCTCTAGAACACATGGACATTAGCATTAAGGATGTCTACAACACAGGGACATTAGAATAAGAGTTCTCTAAAACACAAGGACATAAGAATTAAGGATTTCTACAACACAGGGCCATTAGGATTAAGGGTCTCTACAACACAGGGAAATTAGGATTAAGGATCTCTACAACACGGAGACATTAGGAATAATAATCTCTACAACACAGGGACATTAGGATTAAGGATCTCTATAACCCAGGGGCATTAGGATTAAGGATCTTTGCAACCCATGGACATAAGAATTCAAGATCTCTAGTACACACAAGGACATTAGCATTAAGGATGTCTACAACACAGTGACATTAGGATTAAGGATCTCTACAACACAGGGACATTAGGATTAAGGCTCTCTACAGCACAGGGACATTAGGATTAAGGCTCTGACTACAACACAGGGACATTAGGATTAAGGCTCTCTACAACACAGGGACATAAGGATCAAGGATCTCTACAACACAGGGACATTAGGATTAAGGATCTCTACAACACAGGGACATAAGGATCAAGGATCTCTACAACACAGGGACATTAGGAATATTAATCTCTACAACACAGGGACATTAGGATTAAGGGTCTCTACAACACAGGGACACAAGGATCAAGGATCTCTACAACACAGGGACATTAGGATTAAGGATCTCTATAACCCAGGGGCATTAGGATATAAGATCTCTACAACAAAGAGACATTAGGATTAAGGATCTCTACAACACAGGGATATTAGGATTAAGGATCTCTACAACACAAGGACATAAGAATTAAGGATTTCTACAACACAGGGACATTAGGATTAAGGATCTCTACAACACAGGGACATTAGGAATGATAATCTCTACAACACAGGGACATTAGGATTAAGGATCTCTATAACCCAGGGGCATTAGGATATAGGATCTCTACAACAAAGAGACATTAGGATTAAGGATCTCTACAACACAGGGATATTAGGATTAAGGATCTCTACAACACAAGGACATAAGAATTAAGGATTTCTACAACACAGGGACATTAGGATTAAGGGTCTCTACAACACAGGGAAATTAGGATTAAGGATCTCTACAACACAGGGGCATTAGGATTAAGGATCTTTGCAACCCATGGACATAAGAATAAAAGATCTCTAGTACACAAGGACATTAGCATTAAGGATGTCTACAACACAGTGACATTAGGATTAAGGATCTCTACAACACAGGGACATTAGGAATGATAATCTCTACAACACAGGGACATTAGGATTAAGGGTATCTATAACCCAGGGGCATTAGGATATAGGATCTCTACAACAAAGAGACATTAGGATTAAGGATCTCTACAACACAGGGATATTAGGATTAAGGATCTCTACAACACAAGGACATAAGAATTAAGGATTTCTACAACACAGGGACATTAGAATTAAGGGTCTCTACAACACAGGGAAATTAGGATTAAGGATCTCTACAACACAGGGGCATTAGGATTAAGGATCTTTGAAACCCATGGACATAAGAATTAAAGATCTCTAGTACACAAGGACATTAGCATTAAGGATGTCTACAACACAGGGACATTAAGATTAAGGGTATCTACAACACAGGGACATAAGGATCAAGGATCTCTACAACACAGGGACATTAGGAATAATAATTTCTACAACACAGGGACATTAGGATTAAGGATCTCTATAACCCAGGGGCATTAGGATTAAGGATCTCTACAACACAAGGACATAAGAATTAAGGATTTCTACAACACAGGGACATTAGGATTAAGGGTCTCTACAACACAGGGACATTAGGATTAAGGATCTCTACAACACAGAGACATTGGGATTAAGAATCTCTACTACACAAGGACATTAGGATTTAGGATCTCTACAACACAGGGACATAAGGATTAAACATCTCTACAACACAGGGACATTAGGATTAAGGGACTTTACAACACAGGGACATTAGGATTAAGGATCTCTACAACAAAGGGACATTAAGATTAAGGGACTTTAGAACACAGGGGCATTAGGATTAAGGTTCTCTATAGCACAGGGACATAAGGATTAAGGGACTCTACAAAACAGGGACATTAGGATTAAGGGACTCTACAAAACAGGGACATTAGGATTAAGGGTCTCTATAACCCAGGGATATTAATGTTAAGGTTATTAAACAATCAATGTATAATAATTTTAACCTAGTCCAGTGAAAAGTGTGATGAATCTTTTTCTATGATTAAATGATTTAATTCTTTTCTTTAGCTTAAGACAACTATTGATTGGTAGTAATTTTTTGGCAACTGCCAATATTTACAGGATTAAGTGAGATTATTAACACTGACAAGCAGACAAACTGTCTTCACATCTAACTGCAGGGCTCCTCATTGATTTCTTTTGCTAAATCTGAAAATCGAATGCACATCTACTTTCTTAAAGAATACAGCAGAAGCCTGGACCATAAACAGTTATTAGTCAGAATAATGGGATGTTTGCATGTCTCTTGCAGATGAGGGATTTCCCAGTCACTTAATGTAAAGCTGCTTCAAGTGTTAGTTACACAATCCAGGGCTCCAAATGAAATAGATACATCTATAGTTATACAAATACCACTACACCAAAGAGGACTAACCAATCAATAACCTAAATATAATCACTGGTTATTAGTTTCATATAATTTCTCAACAAGAGACCTATGGACTTAAACAGTCACCTGAGTATCATGGGTTGTTTTTCAGGTTATGTCACCACTTTGGGCCCACCTGGAACTGATTTAGACTTATATCACATACATTTTCAAATTTAAGAGAACTCTTTAATCATGTTAATCATTATCAAATTTATAAAGCTTGTCCCCTAAAAAATCATGACTTGGATCTAGAGTACATGAAATAAGGAATATAGTATAATAAATTTCAGTTGGAAATAAATGGCATCTAGCTCATTAGTATGAAATAAATCCACACTATTTTTTTTCTTTTCATTCTATTTAACTTTTTTTAGAGATAAAAGTTTTCATTTGCTTTGCTTTTTTCCCCTTTTAAAGTCAAATATATTTGTAAAACAACACCTAAAAACTTTAAGAGATAAAAGTTTTCATTTGCTTTGCTTTTTTCCCCTTTTAAAGTCAAATATATTTGTAAAACAACACCTAAAAACTTATGTCAAATATATATCCTCAACTTCTAAATCAGATTTATTTAATATTTTATATATGTTAATTTTGGGGTTTCAGTGATTTAAAAATCTATAATCCAGTGAGTGCATCATTCCTACATTAAATAGATTTATTCATCACAGAAATGAAAAAAAATTCTCTATCTGACAACACGATCAACAGTTATTGACTCAAGCAATAGTCTAAAAATCACTGAACCAGCAGAACATTTTCATTAAACCTGGATTAAAAACTCATTAATATTGACAATATATAAATCACAGGTTCTGTCAGACTGACTCTGCATCATTTTTCATTGTTTACTGATCAATACAAGTTCAGGTTTTACATGTTTTAAGTGATTGAAACTAAAGTTACACTGAGCAGACAATGAAAGTAGACTCATGTACTTATTCCACTAAAAACACTGCATGATGGAGATATATTTCAGCATGCATTATAATTATAAGGGGACTTCCTCATTTTGTCCAAATACTGAGTACACTGCTGGAGTCAGGACAGAGCTACTTATTAACAATATTCACAGGATACTGTCTGAAAGAAAAGACAAGTACTGAAATCTCTGTTAACTCATTCTGCTAACATTTAATTCCGGAAATCTCTTAAGTGGTGCATGTGTCATCTCCCATCAAAACCCAGATAAAATTAGTTAGATTCTTAAAAAAGAAAAACTAAGACAGCATTTAGTAAAATGCAGTGTCAAATAGCAATGTATTTTTATAAAAACAAAGTACTGTTACTTATCTTTTAATTAATGAGTGGGAATTTTAAATCAAACCTGTGTTTAAAGCAGTGGAAGCAGAAAATGGTTTGGTTATTAATAACATGATGACAAGCAGTTATTGGTTTAGAGTGCTGTCTCCTGCGCAAGAAAGATAACTCTAACATTTCTCCTAACACTACTACATTTAACAGTCATTATGGGTTCTACTTTAATGATACATATTAAGCATTTGTAAAGATGGTAGATATTAAGCGGAGAATTTCCTAAAGGAAACTAAAGGATAAATAACCAGTTAAATAGTGTGCAAGATTTTTCCTTTTTCAGTTGAGTGATGTAAATCTTGCGTCAAAGTGCAGTGGGAGTGGGGACCAGTAAATTCAAGTCTACCTCACTTACTAATTCTTCAAATATTAATCCTGCAGTTAGAGTTATTTAGTAGGTGTGGGGATTGCTATGAATAGGAATCAATGTTCAAAGTGCTAGGTATTGCACTGCAGCACCCCCAACCGACCCCAATGTAATATGTAAACAAGCAAGTGGAGCAGATGCAATAAACAAACCTGTATACAATAGTGAGGGGGTGATACAAATCATGCCACCCTCACAGATTGTTACTATTGTATAATTTTGTCTCAGTATGGCTATTTTGGATACAATAGATTTTGATTGACGGAAACAATTTCAAGTCCATTGTTTCTTCTCAAAAGATTTCTTTTACTTAATCTAGTCTCAAAATTTAACTGATTTGACTGTTAAAATTATTTTACAAACTATCAGTGCACAAAATTTCATGTTTTTGTATTTAATTATATTGATTAATGGTTTGTACCTGATTTATGCCAATCTCAAATGAATGATGAATCTGACCAAATAGCGATACCTAACATAAATTAAGAGATTTTGTACCGTGCATCAACCCCCAAAGATATTGCAGTGGATCGATACTGCGGTAAACTTTTTCACCCCTATGTACCATTACTATTTTTATGTATATGAATAGTTTTTTGCATAGAACTGTAAATTTTGAAACCAAAATTCAAGGACTTCTACATAGTTGACGTTGCACTTACTGATGTTCACATCAAAGACAGTTTAAAAATACAAACAAATTACAATATTTTCACTTTAACAAAATCAAAAGACACTTCCTAAAATTTTTGATCAGCTGAAATTGATATATCACACTGATGTTGATAAGAATATTATCAGTGGTTGCAAACAACAGTTAACTCATCCAATGGCTTATGGCATAATAACACAAACATTTCATTAAAATGCTAATACCTTTGGTGTTCGAATGGACTCCATGTCTTGGTTAATTAAAAAAGCTGGACACAATTAAAATTAATAATTACAGCATTATGTATGTGTCAACACGCCATTGCTCCTCCTCCGGAAGTGATAATAACATTAATCTCTAATCAACTCGTCCTTATTTGTTTCGTCCGTAAAATCTGGGGAAAATGTGACAACAAACAAATGAACACTTTGAAACAAAGGCAATATATTTGAAATTCTCTTGTTCTCAATCTTTTTATAGCTTTCTTATTCTATTATCTGGTGTTATTTTTTTTCTCTCTTCCCAATTCCTAGTACGAGTTCACTATATTTTGAAATGCGCGCAACGAAAAATTGAAACGATGTTTGGTGCTTCAGGTGCAAAACCATCTGGGTAAAGCCATTTTGATTGCATTTATGATAAAAATATTCAAATTATATTAAGCCATGAATATTGTAGTAAACGACCACATTAAATATTTCCAATGTAGTTGACATTAAACTGATTAAAAGGTGGAGTGTTGTCTCCGAATTTGGGTTATGAAAATGATCTCATCATACCTTGTCTCATAGTACTCTTTTACTTACAGATTCTCATTTGGAGCAACGCCGGCCACAACAACAGGAACAGGTGTGTCTTTATTTCTGTTCTGAAATTAAAGGCATTGGCCTTGTATTTTGTATTTTTTAAGCAGCATGTGGAAAGTCCCTAATCTAAAAATAGAATGCAATTTTATGTATTGAATTTATTGCATGCATATATTCGCATTTGTGAAAACTTTATTCTGATGGCCAGTTTAAGGATTTTACGAGTCGTCCCTTGTACACATGACCACAGTGTAATGACTTCTTCTTGTAAGTATGAATTAAAACTTGTTCGTTACACCAAAGCCGTTTAGGCACCTTATAGCACCTGTTTCTCTTGAGACATTTGCTTTACTACAGAAGCTGTAAATGGATTCCCTGTAACAAACAAGTTTTAACAAAATGGTACAGATAATGTATATAAGAGTTTGATTTATTTACAGGTGGATTTACTTTTGGGACACCCTCTACACAGGCTAGCCAGAATGTGACATTTGGAGGTACTGGACAGACGCCCGCCACCAGCGGCACCTCGTCATTGAGCTTTGGAACCACCCCTTCATCCACAGGTCAGTCACAGATATCAATGACACCTGGCCACAGGTCAACAGAGTTCTTGAAATCTTTTTTCCACTGTCAGCCATTTGGACTGACTGCCACAGGAAGTTTATAGGTCCAGACAAATTTCTATCAGTCCAACAAAATAATAAAACATAATTTTAAGAAGATTAAAACTGTATTTGAATTTTATTATCATTACATTTGGCACCCTCCGTCAATACACACTGCATACTTCATGCGAATTTGATCATTGTATAACATGTATAACAAATTTCGTTGAATTCCCGTGGGAGGTCGATTTTCTTCATAGGTTTTTAATCTTAGTTTGATTTTTCTCACCTGGCTAATACCTTGTCGGCGTCAAAAACTTGTTTAAACAATTAATCAATCATAGTTGGTACTTGCGTTCATCGAAGAAGCCATTACAAGATACTGAAAAACATTAAACAGATTATGATTGGTCAGTTATAGGGAATTCGTACGAAATTTAGTCGGAATTTCGTAAGTTGCTTTCTCAACATCTACCGGTCATTTGGACTGTCACAGAAGGTAAAGTTATCAGTCCTTGGTTGTTTTTAATCGGTCTTGCCGACAGAAGATTTCAAGAACTCTGGGTCAATCAAGGATAGCATTATCACTAGTCTAAGAGACATAATGTCTGGAAAGTGGGAAGAACAGTGTCTGCAGAGCCAGAAATCTAACAATGTCATCATCAGGGACCAACCTAGAGCAAAAATTTTGGGAGACTTCACTTCTCCCTCAGAGAAATTTAGGGAGAAGTTTTGAAATTTAGGGAGACTTCTTGGCGCGCGCGGTGCTCACTGATCATTCTAAATCTTTACAATTTTAAAATTTAAAAAATGGAAATTTTTCATTGTTAAAAATTTAAAATACATTTCAATACTTTTTTTCTGTATTGACATCCTAGTAAAAATAATATTAAAAAAAGAGAAAAAGATCTGAATTTTTTTTTTTTTCAAGTACAAGGTACATCTAGCAAAAAAAAAAAAAGACTTTTTTTCATTTCTTGCATAATATGCACAGTTAACTTTAAATTCTATCTTTTCATTTTAAATTTTTATGCTCATTGCATAGTCATAATTTTGTTTTGCGTCTGGTTGTGCATATAAACTTGTAACAATTGGACTTTTTCATACCCGGAAGAGTAAAATCTAGAGGAGTTCCGACAGAGTATTCGATGCATTGGTCATTAGCAGCGAAACAGGTGCAAGTGTCCTGCTGTTTGGTTTATTTCAGCAGTAATAAAACAAGATTTATCAACTACTGACGATTCTACCATGTTTCTTAATAGATTTTTAATGATTTTCAATAAAGGGGTTGCAAATGTTAAGGCGACTTAAACTTCGCTTTCAAGATAAATTACGGCGAAGTTTGGAGCCCAAAAGTGACTATTTCGCCTCAGTCGCCCCCTAGGTTGGTCCTTGGTCATCATTATATTTTGCTGTCAGACCCAACAACTACATCAACTCTCTGTTATATGTACATTGCCATTGGTTGAGTTTCAGCTGTAGACCCCTAAAATATGTTTTTCTTTGCTTCACTCATTCAAACACTGTATGCTTTACTCTTGCACAGAGTAAGATTCATCTTAGACCAATTTTTGCCCACTGTTGCTAAGTGCTGGATGTGATTTGAAACTAGTGGGGACTCAGTTTAATGCTGACACTACTATTAACAGGAATCTTGTGATATTTTTTTAGGCCACAGTAAGGTTTTATTGATGATGTTTTTCAACACTTAACCTGAATACTTTGTAGGTGGATTTAAGTTGGGAGGAACAACACCAGCCTTCCCTTTGACAAAGACAACCACACCCTCAACGGCGGGTGAGTCAGAATCAAGACATTAATCTGAAGTTTTATCATCAACAACTGATTACCTGTGATTAGATTTTATACAATTATTTACAGTTGGAATTGTAACTTGTTTAGTGCATGTTAACAGACATAGGAAAAGCTGCTCTGAGCTGTGTTTATATATCTATTTTTGGTTTAAGGTTTTACATTGGGAGGAGCAGTTACACAGCCTGCAGGGTTTAGACTCGGAGCACCTGCTACCTCCACCCCAGCTTTTCCTGGATCCACCACCACTGCTAGCACGGCGCCTACAGTGGGGTTTGCTCTACCTATACCCAGTACATCAGCCGGACTGGGTGGGGGACTGACTGGTGGGATACGACCCACACTCACCAGTACTTCATCCACTGCTGGGGGGTTCCCAGGGTTCAGCAATACCTCAGTGACCAAACCTACAGGTACTTACCAGTACTAACATACAGGTAATTACCAGTACTAACCCTCAGGTAATTACCAGTACTAACTCACAGGTGCTTTGTAGTACTAATTATTTTTATGCATATGTGGATATATCTTTAGTTAGTAAATATGCTTAGGTCAGTAGATGATGAGGAATAATTTATGCCTCATGTTTTTCTTTTCTCTGCATTACAGGATTACTAGGAGCCACCACTGCCACTGGCAGTATATTTGGGACCCCAGCAACATCATTACAGACTGTAGGCCTAGGAGGGGTGGATCCAAAAACTTCCACTGCTTCTTCTGGTAAAAATACTCTAGCCATCCATAGTCTATGTAGTTCAGTGTATCATTTATAAATTCTGTTAATGTCAATGTGCAAAATAAAAATACCAAATGAATGAAAATGATTTTTATTAAACCACTTATTTTATATTTTATGTTTTTATTGCGGTTTGAAATTATTCAATGTATTTGCTTGCAAATGAGTAAATAATTTTTTTCTCAATTTCAGGTGGATTAACAGTAGATCCTAAAGCAGGGTATGTTTTTATAACTTTTTCAGAAGTGTGTTCCTTATTTAACAGCATGTATGCTTTCTTATTGGCTTTGTGCCAGTCATCAGACTTATATGGCGTAATCCTGTTATTAGGAATGTTAAAAGTTTATTAACATATGAAATGGATGAAAAAAGTATATTTCACCAATTAATCTTAACCATTAATCAGATTTTCTAGAAGCTATCAGAATGTGAAATACTGTCCTAAATGAATGATATGATTTGCAGAGATGGGAAAACTCTGAAGAAGAGTCAGATTCCTCCAGAAATTATGAAGACAGTAGAAGATTTCAAGTAGGTGATTTTTTTATGTCCCCCTGTGAAGAAGGGAGGGCATATTATTTTGCTGCTGTCTTTCGGTCCACTTAGTTTTCATTCATTTTCTTCAGCAACCGTTGCACATACGGAAATGAAATTTTATAATACAGATTTGTCAGTTGAATATCTAGGGTCAGGTTTTTTGGGGGTACGATCGCATCATTTTTGATAAAGTTATGCCTCTTGGACTTGTAAAAATTCCAATTTGGGGGAGGGGGGATTAAGTGTTTTACAAACATCTCTTGTTCTTCTAGTACAAATCTGACATTTGTACTTTCTATCCTGGTTCTTCATACAGGAGCATATGACTTTCAGCTTCCAGTACTTTGATTTAGACTTATTATTTTTAGGACATATGTGAAGGAGGAGAAGTCAGAACAGGAGGGGATTTCCCGGATGTCGTCTAAACCGATGTACAAAGTCCAGCAGGACGTGGCCTCCCTCAAACAGCTCCTGTCTATTGTCTCTAACGGCCTACAGAGGAATGCGTGCGCTGTGGAGAAACTAAAGAGAGAAATGACTCAGGTAAGATTCATCTAACAGACTTCAGAGGAATGCCTGGGCTGTGGAAAAACTAGAAAGAAATGGCACAGGTATTCTTTGTATGGAATTGGTAGACAAAGTTGTTAGGGAATATCTCGTGACAATAGGGTCTAACAGATCCTGGAAATGCATATGCTGTTCAGAAAACTTAAATATGTTTTTATCAAAATGCTAAATTACAGCTTTTTCATTGTAAATAGAAAAATTACATCACGTGCCAGAGGTATTAAAAGATTTGAATAATTAGGAATTATTCAGTTGTATGCTACATGTACATTTAGCTTGTATGATTAATTTATTAATTACTACAGAATCTTAAGAGGATACCTTTTAGTTAAATACTATTTTAATTTTCTATGGTAGGAACTAAAGAATGCAGAAATGGCCCAGAGAACAAAGGACATCCCTGCAGGACTCCAGTACGAGAACACAGCTCCTACAGAGTGAGTATAGAACACAGCTCCTACAGAGTGAGTATAGAACACAGCTCCTACAGAGTGAGTATAGAACACAGCTCCTACAGAGTAAGTATGGATAGTCAGGACCTAAAGCAAAATTGTTGATTATAGTCTTTCTTTAAGAAAAAAAATATAAAGTATGTTTGAAGGATTTTGTTATGTTTTGGTATAAAAAATGGATTTAGATGAATCAGTGCTGGTTAAATTGTCCGATTGACCTAACTAAAGATTCTTTTATTACAGATATTTCCAGCAACTGGTGGAGGATTTTGAGACCCAGATGTTGACCTACAGGCAGCAAATAGAGACCCTGGAGGGACATCTGCACTCCATTAGTCAACCCAGTATATTGTCTCCAGAAGGTAAAGTAGATACTATCAGTCAACCCAGTATATTATCACCAGAAGGTAAAGTAGATGCTATCAGTCAACCCAGTATATTGTCAACAGAAGGTAAAGTAGATACTATCAGTCAACCCAGTATATTATCACCAGAAGGTAAAGTAGATACTATCAGTCAACCCAGTTTATTATATGATTGAATAATTTCCATCTCTCTGATTGGCTGAGATCCAACTATGTTAGAAAAATACTATGTTGTATTGACCTGCACGTGATGTTCCAGGTCAATACTAGGGCTGTATCAATTTATCGATACGTATCGATATTCAAGAAAAATATCATATCGAAAAATAACTTCCAATACGTATCGGACAGACATTTTTTCTTTAAATTCTGTTTAAAAGATGGATATTTCAATCACCAAAGATTATATTTTACTTTTTTTGAATTAAACCTTTCAATAATTATATAATTTCTAAGGAAATAACAGTTTTTATAATTATTACAAAATACAAAGAGAAATTTATTTGAACAAGTTGATTTTACTGTCATCAAAAGTTTTAATTGAAGTGTTATTTTTAAATACAATGAGACAAGAACTTTAAGATGGGTAATAAAACACTCAATGGTTATGAAATGTATGCATTAAAATGATTTATAAGCCTTTTCTGATGGACTTGTTTCAGAATCCAATATATCGCTTATTGCTTTAAAAAATATTGTATCGTATCGAAATTTATGGCTCAATACACAGCCCTAGTCAATACAAGGATTTATTTCCTCTACATTGATCTAAAAATAGATTGGGAAATTCCAAAATGATACAATTTGTTCTGGAGAGCTATTTAAACAACTATGATTTTTTTTTTTTCATGTGAACAAAACATATTTGAATATATATTTTCGTGTGAGGGTCGTAAGAGGGGATGCAAGGACACCCCTCCAACACTTTTACTGAACAACAATTTTTCCTTTTTGGCAGTCAGTTTTCCCTGATAATACTCCTTCCTTTCAAAATCTGTCCTATAAAAATTGACATTATATTTGTTGGAATTAATGTTGCATGGGTTGATTGCATGTACACATACTGTAGAATGATGTAATTTTTTCCAAGGGGTCATAATTCAGCGGAAATGCAATTTCCATATAATCTGTGGGTTGAAAATTATGCAGATTTTTTTAAACTGTTACTATATACCTTGCGCTTTATATTAAGTACGCTTTGACAAATTTCCACGGAAAATTTTTGACTGTGTACATAGCGTGAATTAATACCACATGGAAAAAAGTACTTCTACAGTATATGTACAGTTTCTTAAGTCATGCATTGTTTTCGCAGTCTTTCAGTTGTAATGTTATTTTTATGTACTTTCAGAGCTGATTGATTTACTGAGGAAGCTACATGAAGCATTCATAGCTCTAGCAGCTCAGTTACATCAGGTCCATGAAGCAGTGAAGGTAAGGATAACACAAATGATTGGCCTCAAGAAACATATCAAACCGAGTAAAGGTTCGGACACCCAGCTGTAATTGTAAAATAATGACAAATTCAATAAACTTTGAAAAGTTTCAAAAACAATAATGTTTCTCTTTTCGCGTGAAAGGTACATGCATTTCTTATTTCAATCTGAACATTTACAGACCCAGAAGGAGCACTATTTAAACTACAGAAAAATTTTTCTTCATGACACAAAAAACATCTTTGAACGAGAGAAGAAACCAGTGAAAGCAAAGGTCGTCGTGGACCACTTTGGTCCCAGTCCGTTCTCTGGACTCTCTAATGCTGCCGCTGTTGCCATGGCGTCAGCCCTGACAAAGTCTCAGCAGCCAGCCAGTGCCCCTCCCGTGGCCAGACTGGGGGCCCTGGGACAGACACCTGGGGGGTTCGGTTCTACAGGACTGTTTGGCACCACCACAACCACAGCTCCTGCATTTGGTAACTTCACTTCACTCTGTCTTCTTAACACTCAGTTTCTTCCAAAACAACAAAATAACGGCTTCTCTGTCATTTGTTATTGTCTAATAATAGGCCCATCACTACGCAAAATATTATTTTACATATGCATCACATAAATGTCTTCTAACATTTGTATTCCAGGTTTTGGTTTAGGAGCCACAACAACAGCAGGATTTGGAGGTATGGGTTTCTATCAGTTGTGTAGGATTAACATTATATTAGGATTTAGTTATGTAGTGAAATATCACTTGATTTGAATACACTCTGCACAGGCTTAATAGTGTGTAAAATATACTAATTTTCTTCAATAATATCATTTAAATTGTAAGTTATTTACTTTCTTCATTCCTGTACAAAATTTGGCTTATTTTATGACATAAAATTTTTTTTCTTCTTCTACTGATCAAATAAAAAAAATTAAAACTCAGGACAAAAGCTCTGCTTTCAAATTTAGGCTATGTTTTAATCTTTAATGATAAATATACATTTTTATTTTAGCTGAAATTTCTCACATTTCCTTTTGTTCTAAGGGGAGAGTTATTATTTTTAATTCCTCTTTAATACCACTATAATATATCTATACAAAAAGACACAGGGTAATCATCATTGATCTGTAATTAATGCCTGAATCAAACAATATAAATGCTGCTTTTTAGCTCACCTGAGCCGAAGGCTCAAGTGAGCTTTTCTGATCAAAATTTGTCCGTTGTCTGTCGTTGTCGTAGTCGTTGTCGTAGTCGTTGTCGTCGTCGTTGTCGTCGTAAACTTTTCACATTTTCATCTTCTTCTCAAGAACCACTGGGCCAATTTCAACCAAACTTGGCACAAAGTATCCTTGGGTAAAGGGGATTCAAGTTTGTTCAAATGAAGGGCCACGCCCTTTTCCAAGGGGAGATAATCATGAATTTGTTAAAAATTAATAGCATTTAAAAAAAAATCTTCTTCTCCAGAACCGCTGGGCCAGGAAAGATGAAACTCATGTGGAAGCATCCTCAGGTAGTGTAGATTCAAGTTTGTTCAAATCATGACCCCCGGGGCAAGGGTGGGGCCAAAATGGCCGACCCAAGTTTTACATAGGAATATATAGGAAAAATCTTTAAAAATCTTCTTCTCCAGAACCACTGGGCCAGGAAAGATGAAACTCATGTGGAATCATCCTCAGGTAGAGCAGATTCAAGTTTGTTCAAATCATGACCCCCGGGGCAAAGGTGGGGCCAAAATGGCCGACCCAAGTTTTACATAGGAATATATAGGAAAAATCTTTAAAAATCTTCTTCTCCAGAACCACTGGGCCAGGAAAGATGAAACTCATGTGGAATCATCCTCAGGTAGAGCAGATTCAAGTTTGTTCAAATCATGACCCCCGGGCAAAGGTGGGGCCAAAATGGCCGACCCAAGTTTTACATAGGAATATATAGGAAAAATCTTTAAAAATCTTCTTCTCCAGTACCACTTGGCCAGGAAAGATGAAACTCATGTGGAAGCATCCTCAGGTAGTGTGGATTCATGTTTGTTCAAATCATGACCCCCGGGGCAAGAGTGGGGCCAAAATGGCCGACCCAAGTTTTACATAGGAATATATAGGAAAAATCTTTAAAAATCTTCTTCTCCAGAACCACTGGTCCAGGAAAGATGAAACTCATTTGGAATCATCCTCAGGTAGAGCAGATTTAAGTTTGTTCAAATCATGACCCCCGGGGCAAAGGTGGGGCCAAAATGGCCGACCCAAGTTTTACATAGGAATATATAGGAAAAATCTTTAAAAATCTTCTTCTCCAGAACCACTGGACCAGGAAAGATGAAACTCATGTGGAATCATCCTCAGGTAGTGTAGATTCAAGTTTGTTCAAATCATGACCCCCGGGGCAAGGGTGGGACCAAAATGGCCGACCCAAGTTTTACATAGGAATATATAGGAAAAATCTTTAAAAATCTTCTTCTCCAGAACCACTGGGCCAGGAAAGATGAAACTCATGTGGAATCATCCTCAGGTAGTGTAGATTCAAGTTTGTTCAAATCATGACCCCCGGGGCTAGGGTGGGGCCAAAATGGCCGACCCAAGTTTTACACAGGGATATATAGGGAAACCTTTTAAAATCTTCTTTTCAAGTACTTCAAAGCTATGATTAGTGATATTTATATGGAATCATCCTCAGGTAGTGTAGATTCAAGTTTGTTCAAATGATGAACGCCTGGAGGGGGGGGGGGGGTGGAGTAAATTCAAGCCTGATGTGCTCAGGTGAGCGCTGTGGCCCCTGGGCCTCTTGTTAAAGTTTCTATCAGAGATTCTGAGATGATATGAAAGGGAAAAGTTCTGTAAAAATCACAAGTTTTATTTCATTATTGTCTTGATTCTGATGTAAAAGGGATGAAATAATCTCAAGGTATGTGTTGAGAAGATTAAGGACAAATGTACAAATCCCAGACCTCAGGTATCATCATAACACATTATTTTGCAGTCAGTCTTTGTACATTCCTTAATTTTTTGTGTGACACTAGTACTTTTCTTAATTGCTTATATTTATAATGATCAGTATTATAATTATCTTTGGCTTATGCCTAATTTCTCTTGTAAATTTCAGAGGTCAAGCTTATCAGTTGTCATGTGTTACATTTCCTTCTCAGCTTGATAGTCCACCATTGGCGATACTTTATGACACGTTTGTTTTCTTCACAGGGTTTGGTTCTGCCACCACCACCACCACCACCAGTTCAGGTTTCAGCTTCTCTGGCTTGAACACCGCCACAGTTCGTCCATTAGGTTAGTGGTGGTAAGCAAATCTGTCCATCACTATGGCTCACCCCAAGCTTTCTTTGCTACGCAGCCTGTGATTGGGGCATTCTATCCAAACTCCCTATTGGCTGTAATTTAAACATTGCATATGAATGGATGACTCAAACTTGGCTGTTTTTCATTGGTTTAAATACAACTGATCAAAAATCTTAATATATATCCAGCTGCTGGTTATGGCAACATACGCTTCCAATTAACACTTCTCTTGTAGGTTTATACAACCCCTCTGTTTTGTTTTACAGTATATTTTAGACTGAATTTAAAAAAAAAAAAAAAAAAAAAGGAAAAATAAGTAAGCTTAAGCAATAAAGCAGGCTTGATACTTTTCTCATTTATTACAACAGTGTGAGAGATGTACAAGTATTGAAGAACATTTATTTTCATGGTAAAAAAATCTTGATAGAAGCTGTTTACACATGATTCCACTCTTTTAATATTTCTTGATGAATATCTGACAGCTGCAGAAAATGATAGTATACTTTAAAGAAAGGATATTATATATTTTTTCAATATAAAGTATCATGAAATGCTTTTACTTTCAAATGTTCTGTGTATCACAGAATGCATGTGATTGCATAACGCTGCTTACAACAATAAGGTACAGTACACACTCTATATCTGGGGTTTCTGGGATATGATTAATAACATTTTTTATTGTTACTGTAAATACAGCAAATACTTCTATGTTTGAATACACTCAGAATCATTATGCAAATAAATACTAGGAATCACTTGGCTATGCTTATTTCATCAGCTGTCCGTTCTAATATTCCATTCCATGTAGAAACATTTGAGACTTTTACCACTGTTTATAAATATTCTGAAAAATGCTGTTATATAAACCACTATAATTTACACAAGGTCACTGAGTTAAAATCACAATTGACAGAATATCTTTTGTTATTCTCATTTTCTCTGATACGAATGTCTCATTATTTTACTAGTTTTGGTGTTTTCAGTTTTTTCTATTATATACTGTTTTCTTTATATAATTTCTTTAATAATAATAAATTCATTACAAAGAAATTCAGTACTGGAAGAAAAAGAAAATTATTTTTATCTCTTTTAGAATGCAGAAATTCAAGAAAATTAAATATTAAGATTGATTTATTTCTGTAGGGAACAAGTTCCTCATATAGACTTATTTTCTTTATCAGGTTTTGGGACCCCTACCACCACGACACCATCACTGTTCGGAACTCCTCAGACAGGACAATCCACCACAGCATTCGGGTCTCCTCAGCTGTTTCCCTCTGGGGGAGGTGAACAACCGTTCCAGCTGAATAAACCCCCAGGAACCAAGAGGAACAAGAGATAGAAATAAAAGGAAAACAACAGTGATCTGTGTTACTGACTTACTGTGGTATTATATTCTTTGGATGATGACCAGTTTAATGTTTTGTGAAATTAAAAAAATATGAGTACATGTAAATAGTTATCAGAATAAACAAAAATTAAACACCCATTTTTCACTGTATCATTTTCTTTTAAGCAAAGTCGTGTGCTCATATGCTAAAAAAGAAAGTTGGTAAAGAAGGCAAGTAGAAGGCCAATAGTGTGACAAACACAAAGATGTAAAACAAATGTGAATAATATTAAAAATTTCATTTGATATTATATTATCAATTATTTTTAAAAGTACATATCATGTAAATTTGCTACAATTTGCAGAAATCTCGTGAAGATTGACACCCCCACCCTGGAAAAGCCTACACATACTTAAGAGGGTAGATTAGATCATTTTCTTATGGTTTACCTTTGCTCCATTTTTAGCTCACCTGAGCTGAAAGCTCAAGTGAGCTTTTCTGATCAAATTTTGTGCGGCGTCTGTCTGTCCGTAAACTTTACACATTTTCATCTTCATCTCAAGAACTACTGGGCCAATTTCAACCAAACTTGCCACAAAGTATCCTTTGGTGAAGGGAATTCAAATTTGTTCAAATGAAGGGCCATGCCCTCTTCCAAGGGGAGATAATTATGAATTCATGAAATGTTAATGGCATTTTTAAAAAATCTTCTCAAGAACCACTGGGCCAGGAAAGATGAAACTCATGTTGAAGCATCCTCAGGTAGTGTAGATTTAAATTTGTACAAATCATGAACATCAAGGGTTGGGCGGGGCCAAAATGGCAGACCAAAGTTTTACATAGAAATGTATAAGAAAGTTCTTTAAAATCTTCTTCTCAAGAATAACAAAGCCATGATTGGTCATATTTTTATGGAGGCATCCCCAGGTAGTGTAGATTCAAGTTTGTCCAAATCATGACCCCCAGGGGTAAGGCGGGGCCACAATGGCCGACCAAAAGTTTACATAGAAATATATAGGAAATTCTTTAAAAAATCTTCTCAAGAATAACAAAGCCATGATTGGTCATATTTTTATGGAGGCATCCCCAGGTAGTGTAGATTCAAGTTTGTCCAAATCATGACCACCAGGGGTAAGGCGGGGCCACAATGGCCGACCAAAATTTTTTTCATAGAGATATATAGAAAATTCTTCTCAAGAATAACAAAGCCATAATTCAATATATTTATATGGAAGCATCCTCAGGTAGTGTAGATTCAAGTTTGTCCAAATCATGACCCCTGGGGGTAGGGCAGGGCCAAAATGGTGGACCAAAAGAAATATTTAGGAAAATTCTTTAAAAATCTGCTCATGAATGACAAAGCCATAATTCATCAAGGATTTTTAAAGAGATATTTATATTGAGGCATCATCAGGTAGTGTAGATTCAAGTTTGTTCAAGTCATGACCCCTTGGTGTAGGGCGGGGTCACAATATCCAATCAAGTTTTACATAGAAATATATAGGAAAATTCTTCAAAAATCATCTTTTCAAGAATAGCAAATTGTCGATTAGTTATGGGACTTCTTTTGGATTTAAACTTTTCAATAATAAACCAATTTCTACTTTTTCCTAGCCACAGTGCTCAGGTGAGCGATGTGGCCCTTGGGCCTCTTGTTGGAAGTTAATTATTTATTTTGATTGTTATACTGTATCATAATGTGGATTCACAATTTCGAGCTTTATATTCATGAAAGTTGTTGCCCTTAGACTTAATAAATTTCTTTGTTTTGTATTCCAGACTTATTTTTCTCTGCTTGTGATAAGCGGATACTTGATATTGCATTTAAAATTCTTGACATATATAGATCAAGTTTGATTTAATGTGAATTGTCATACACGTTGATGCAAATGTTATTGGGGCAAAGACTTAAAAAAATTCTAATAATTGTTTTTCTGTCCTCTGTTGATGCTTTTAGATGCTTGGCAGATAATTCTTTGTATTCATTTTTTATTTAAATAAAGGTGTTGCCACGGTTACTAAAAATAGAAGTTTCTGTGAAATAATTTCAATCTATCTTGAAATAATTTCAATCTATCTTCAGTTGAATTGTACCTATCTTTAAATCAATTGTACCTATCTTCAAATGAATTAGAGATAGGTATAATTCATTTGATTTATCTTTAATTGAATGGAAGATAGGTGTAATTCCATTAAAGATAGGTGCGTATAATTCATTTGCACCTAGGTATAATCATTAATACCTATCTTCAATTCAGCTGTTCCTATCTTTAATTTAATTGTACTTATCTTTAATTCAATTGTACCTATTTTCAATTCATTTGAAGAAACAGTACTGTAGGTACAGTTATTTTTGAAGATAGGTGCAATTACAGGCACGTAGCATCGTTTTTGAAAGTGGGGGGGGGGGCAACCAAAGAAAATTTTTTTTACTTACCTGAGTCAGCCCCCCCCCCAGCCCCCCTGTTGCCACGTCCCTGAATTATTTGAAGAATGGTACAACTATTTGAATATATATTTATTTGGCGTTTCATACAAATAGGACGTAAAACAACATACTTCATATATATATCCATTGTGACAAGACCTTTCAAATGGTAAAAATATTTTTGACCTTAGAATTTGACCATTTTATTTCACTTTAATCATGACCCTATCTTCTGAACACTAGCTACCAGCACTAGCTACTTGCTTTCATATTTCACAGGTGTATTTCTTGTGACAAGACCGTCCTCTTGATGCCAACAGTTATGACATTTTGACCTTGGAGTTTGGTTTGCATATGGAATAAAAGCCTTAGCACCAACTTTCCAAAGAAACTTTGACCAAGGTTATTAGGTCTTTCCACCTTTCTGTGGAAAGACCTATTGAAATTGTTCTGTTTATTATTATTATTTTTTCGCCAAACGTGTTTTTGAGTTTCAAGATTTATCGAAAAGATTTATAGACCATAAGAATGTACTTCGTAAATGATTTTCGCAGTTGACCCTGCGTAGATGAACTTTGACTCTTAAAGGAGTTATTGCCCCTTTTGCAAGAAAAGCTTGTTATCGCTACTCCTCCGAAACCTTAAACCGCAGAGATTCCAAACCTTTATTAATGTCTGCGACTACTTGAAGGGATCTTCGGATCAATTCATTGCGAAAGGATTCGTAGACCCCTACTATGAGTTATTGCCCCTGAAAGTTTTTGAATTTTACAAATAATGAAAATTTTTTAAAACGAGAAGTCGTAGAGACATGGGACCAACTGCATAAGATTTATTGACCTTTGTCCTTAAAATCTATGCAAAGGTCAAGGTCATTTCAAAAATGAGAAATTAAGGTCTCTTTATATCTCTTTTGTTTTTCAACATATACTTAAAGTCTTTGCAACATTAATATGCCCTCTTAAAACTATTTAAAAGATTTCATTCTTGTCCCCCTAACATTAACTCTTTTAAAAGTTATTGCCCCTTACGCAAGAAATGCTTGTTATCGCTACTCCTCCGAAACCGTAATCCATAGAAGAATGAAACCTTCACCAATGTCTTCGACTACTTGAAGGGACTCTGGAATCTATTCATTGCGAAAGTATTCGGTGACCCCTTCAATGAGTTATAGCCCCTGAAAGTTTTTGAATTTTAAAAATAATTAAATATTTTCAAAACGAGAAGTCGTAGCGACATGGGACTAACTGCATTAAATTCATTGACCTTTGATCTTAAAATTCATGTAAAGGTCAAAGGTCAAGGTCATTCCAAAATTGATAAATTAAGCTCTTTTTATATTTTTTTTTGTCTTTTTACATATACAAACTGTCTTAGCATCATTATTATGCACTTTTAAAACTATTTTAAAGATTTAATTGGTATCCCTTAAAATTGACCCTATTAAAAGTTATTGCCCTTTGTGCGAAAAACCTTGTTATTGCTACTACTTCGAAACCGCAAACCGCAGAGACATAAAACCTTCACTAATGTTTTCGACTCCTTGAGAGGACTCTGGAATCTATTCATTGCAAAAATATTCGGTGACCCCTTCAATGAGTTATTTCCCCTGAAAATCTTTGAATTGTACAAATAATTAAAAATTTTCAAAATGAGAAGTCGTAAAGACATGGGACTAACTGCATAAGATTCATTTAGTTTACTCAGGTGACCTAAAAAGGGGTGACCGATTGCACCCTTTTCGCAGAAAATACATTTAAACCATTCTGTGTAATTCTTAAACTTTATCTAGAAATATAAGTAAAATTGTAGGTTATTTTATACACCTAAATCTTTAGGTCTATCGTCATGTCATGTCAATATGAGATGACATTTGAAGATTATTTTTGATGGGGGTTATCTATATTTTAGGTATTTATTTTCATATTCTAAGACAAAATGTTTTGTCACGTTTTGAAATTTGTTTACGGATTGCTATTGGAAACAGGAAGTTAAAATAAGTCTGACTTTTACAGTGACCAAGAGGATTTAGATAAATCAATATCATATCTCTTCAGAAGACAAACATCATCAAAAATGTATTGACCTATTTGTATGACGGGTCTGCTTTCTATTTACATTGTTCTGTTGCTACAGTCTGCTCAGTCCCTTTTTCTTTACTTAGTATTAGTTATTCAGTAGAAATACATCTTTGGATTATTTTGAGATCCCTAAACTGGGTTTTTCACAAGACCTTATCATGTATATATTAACAGCTTCTTTATTAGAACACGTTTTTGTAATGACGACCGTTTGTAATACCAATCAATTTTAGCGTTTTTTCAATTTAAGCGAGCTCAACACACTCGCTAATATTATGCTGAAATTAAATTCTCGGTAAACATTTCTGCTCATAATGTAATTTACACATTGGTTAATTGTTTGGGATATTTTGTTCTGGAGATTCTCTATATCAAAGTTATTAGTTGTATACATGTATCATACATCAAAATGTAAACAATTTTCTTTCTTGTTTCAAACATTTCACCATTTTTTTTTTTAAAAAGGGTTAATCTTTAAAGATCACTTGGATTCCAGAAGGGCAGTTTGGTGACACAGGTCATCCTGCTGTGATCTGATCATATGCCTGTAGAGAATCAGCTTAATTTTCTTTATTTTATGGGGGTAGGATGGCGCGAGGAGGTCTTCATTCTATTATGTTTTTTTCCACTTTTAGAAATTATCTATATAAAGATTGTTTGCAGATTTTTATTTTTTTTTCTTTCCTCTATAGAAAGTAGAGAGATTGTGTTTTAAATAGATTAATGAAATAAATTTACATTAAAATGCTGTTATAAAGATAATCAGATTTTATAAATATACATTTGCCAAACTTTTACTTCTTTCTGTATACTTTGAAAATAAACAACATGAATGTGTGTTGAGGATGGTTAAATTCTCACGGAATCATCATCATACATATTCTACTTTGAGTTGTTATGGGTTTACTATTGCAAAACCTTGACCAAACCACATATATAATATATGTAAATATATATACTTTCTATAGCATTTAGAGATATCTACCTCTTATCTACATCTCCCCCATTTCAATTGAAATGAATAAAATTAGACTTTCACTGAATCTTTTAAAGAAATTTCTAAAAAAAAAAAAAAAAAAAAAAAAAGACTGTTCAGCTGCTGAGTGTTGACCCTGTAACCTAGAAGATTGACTTATTTTTCAGAAATGTTATCTTTCCTTAGATCTTTTGATTGAGAAGAACTAGGGCTTTCATATAAATTAACAGGTGCATTATTTTTGACACGATATTTCAAAGCATGATATCGATGTTTGACACCTTGGTCTTCATGTATGATCTACAAAAAAAAAAAAAAAAAGAATTATTATGATTCCTTTTAAATGACGTATGACAGAGCGTTCATATTTACACATAATGCCACAATCAACAAGAAAACATTGATGTAACCATCAATTGTTGCCCGGGAAATAAATAAAGTAAACAATGGAAATGAGTCTGGATCATCAAACCGCTTCGCTATGTCTGAAAACGAAAAGCGTCTAAATGATGGAGACGATAGTCGATAATATTTTGAAAACTTATAGTCTGATGAAAATCGAACAAAAACGATACCCTTTTTCAACTTTATCAATTCATCAAGTAAATTTTGTTAGCATAAAATATAAATTGAAACCAGAAACATGCATCACATATATTCAAAAATGTATTTCACTTCAAGAATATAAAAAACAACTGTGTGGAGTACGTTTTTATGCGATAAGTAAAATTCAATGTTCTAAAAAAGGGGACCTGTCGTTTTTTGATAGTAAATGATAATCAACTTTATATATTAAATATGAAAAACATATATATTTTTACAGATTCACTTTACGGAAGTAAATATATTATGTTTCTCGTAATTTATAAAGGGAAAGTAGATTCTGATTAGCAATCTTTTTTACTGTTTAGAAAACCTGTATTCTGAATTACTTCTCCCACCTCAATCTCCATACACAAACACTAAAACTTGTTTGTATAGAGCAGCCCGGTCCTCCAGGCTGCAATGACATCCCATCCGCTAATACACCGAAAGCGGGGGGGGGGGGCACTCTTCCTTAATTTTGTTTAATTTTTCGGTATCATTTGTGAGCTCAAATTAAAGCCAACAGTATCCCATAGTTCTAATTAATTTGTTTACATTTAAATTTCATTTTTGGTTCTTTATTTTCATTCAACTTCTTTAAATCTATGAGGTTTTTAGAGAAAGCATTCAAGCTCAAAAGTAAAAAAAAAATACAAAACAGGAGCAGAGGAAAACAAGGTCATATAAAACATCAGAGTTCGGATCAGGTGTCATGGAGGAGTGAACATTCCCTGTCGATCGGTCACACCCGTGTGTGCTCATTGTCATGATCGAAAAAAACGGAAAATCATTCGTCAATTCAGCGTTAATTGATAATAGGCTAACAATAAGTATGAAAAACGTCAGTCAGCATTTGACTCAATGATGCAGTGTATTTGCTGACAAGGTCATTGTTTCGACCACAGAACTTACAAATTGGTAACCTTAAACGAGACTGCTGAAATTTTTGTTTCATCAACTTGTTTGTCGATAATTTACCTCGTTTTAGAAATTGTTGGTACAACTACAAACTTTTTTGTTAGATTGCATTTTGTGCATTTTTTTCTACCAAAATATCAAAATGTAAAACAGATGTATCAGGCACTGTGGTATCTTTTAATTCAACCTCATAAGGATTTAACGTATCGGCATACCGGTAAGACTGAAAATTATCATTTTAATGCACAATATGTCGTCGATATACTGATACCTAAATGTCGAGTCAAAGACAACAGCAAATGTTTTCTTCTTTTCATGTATGGATATGGAGATAACGAACAGTATTCAATATTAAAGTCCATAAAACAATACAAAATAGGAGCAAAGCAAACGCGGACCTCCGAAACAAATTATGCTTTAAGGGGCCGACTGGGATTTCCATCGCACAGTATTTCGCATCATAGAAAAACGAAGTGTATTTACTGTTTTAAAGCAATTTTTTTCACCCAATTGAAGTAAGAAGTAACAGGCTGAAAAATTCAGATACAATTTCATATTTTTATTTAGTGTAACTGATTTTTAAAGCAAATTCTCATTGAATAGTTAGATTGACGTCGTAATAGTGTGTTTTTAACGTTAAAATAATGTAAAGCTCTCAAAGAAGGGACAATAAAAATGCTATAAAAGAGAAAGCAATGAATATATGCTCCTGAAATTTAAAACATAGAAAGAGGTAGGTTCACAAACTCCATAATATGGCCCTGTCAATATACCAATTAACCGACCAAGTCCTAACGTACCATTTCGAACATCAACATAAAGTAGAGACTTAGTGCATTCAATTCATATAAAAAAATTTCGTCTGAGAATCAAAATGTGGAAACTCAGACTTTGTGAAACTGCAATGTTCTTGATTTTTTTAAGAAAATGGGTGAAATTGAGCATCTTTAACTTTTAATAAAAATATGAGCCCACCCCGCGATCCAAAAAAATTTTCATGAACTAGGATCCTCTGAAATTGTTCTTTCATTATATATTTAAATATTTCAGATCAGAGGTTGGGGGCTATGCAAAATATTAAAAAACAGCTTAATTTTTTTGTCATTTTTAGAGAATTTTCCAGATTTGAGGAAAATGACGAAATTCATAACATCATAATACATAGACAAGAAACAAAATTACGTCATTTTTTAGCTCACCTGAGCCGAAGGCTCAAGTGAGCTTTTCTGATCACATTTTGTCCGGCGTCCGTCTGTCTGTCTGTAAACTTTTCACATTTTCGACTTCTTCTCAAGAACCGCTGAGCCAATTTCAACGAAACTTGCCACAAATTATCCTTGGGTAAAAGGGATTCAAGTTTGTTCAAATGAAGGGCCACACCCTCATTCAAGGGGAGATAATTGGGAATTAATGATAATCTGGTGGCATGTTTTAAAAATCTTCTTCTCAAGAACCACTGTGCCAGGAAAGATGAAACTTATGGGGAAACATCCTCAGGTAATGTAGATTCAAATTTTTTCAAATCATGACCCCCAGGGGTAGGGAAGGGCCAAAATGGCCAACCAAAGTTTTACATAGAAATATATATGAAATTTCTTTAAAAATCTTCTTCTCAAGAACAACAAAGCCATAATTGATCATATTTATATGGAAGCATCCTCAGGTAGTGTAGATTCAAGTTTGTTCACATCATGACCCCCAGGGGTAGGGCGGGGCCAAAATGGCCGACCAAAGATTTACATAAAAATATATAGGAAAATTCTTTAAAAATCTTCTCAAGAATAGCAAAGCTATAATTGATCATACACATGTATTTATATAGAAGCATCCTCAGGTAGTGTAGATTCAAGTTTGTTCAAATCATGACCCCAGGGGTAGGGTGGGGCCAAAATGGCCGACCAAAATTTTACGTAGAAATATATAGGAAAATTCTTTAAAAATCTTCTTCTCAAGAATAGCAAAGCCATAATTGATCATATTTATATGGAAGCATCCTCAGGTAGTGTAAATTCAAGTTTGTTCAAATCATGACCCCCAGATATAGGGCGGGGCCAAAATTGCCGACCAAAGTTTTACATAGAAATGTATAGGAAAATTCTTTAAAAATCTTCTCAAGAATAGCACAGCCATAATTGATCATATTTATATGGAAGCATCCCCAGGTAGTGTAGATATAAGTTTGTTCAAATCATGACCCCCAGGGTTAGGGCGGGGCCAAAATGGCCGACCAAAGTTTTACATAGAAATATATATAGGAAAATTCTTTAAAAATCTTCTTCTCAAGAATAGCACAGCCATAATTGATCATATTTATATGGAAGCATCCTCAGGTAGTGTAGATTCAAGTTTGTTCAAATCATGACCCCAGGGATAGGGCGGGGCCACAATTGCCGACCAAATTTTTACATAGAAATGTATAGGAAAATTCTTTTAAAATCTTCTTCTCAAGAATAGCACAGCCATAATTGATCATATTTATATGGAAGTATCCTCGGGTAGTGTAGATTCAAGTTTGTTCAAATCATGACCCCAGGGGTAGGGCGGGGCCAAAATGGCCGACCAAAGTTTGACATATATAGAAATATATAGGAAAATTCTTTAAAAATCTTCTTCTCAAGAATAGCAAAGCCATAATTGATCATATTTATATGGAAGCATCCTCAGGTAGTGTAGATTCAAGTTTGTTCAAATCATGACCCCAAGGGTTAGGGCGGGGCCAAAATGGCCGATCAAAGCTTTACATAGAAATATGTAGGAAAATTCTTTAAAAATCTTCTTCTCGAGAATAGCAGAGCCATGATTGGTCTTGGGACTACTTTTGGATTTAAGTTTTTCAAGTATAAACCAATTCTGCTTTTTCCTAGCCACAGTGCTCAGGTGAGCGATGTGGCCCATGGGCCTCTTGTATTTGATATGAAGTCACCAAGGGTCCAAGTGAAATTCAATATATTTTCAACTAAAACCGAGTTGTTCTGATTTTTCAAAAAATCACAGGGCCAAAAGTGGACCAATGTGACTTTTCTTCTTTGAAAATTTTTCCATTATTTAAATTATTGTTTTGTATAAATCCTTTGTATCCATCATATCTTGTAGTCCTCTATAAAAACATAAAAATTCGTATTTTTTGGGTTTTGAAATGGCCCCTCTTGAAAGAATACGGTAGAAGTTTGTGTTTATTGATATAATGTACAATATAGTATTACTCATTATAAATTATAGTTTGGGCAAAAAGTCTGTCGTAGTGATTTTATAATTTGTTTTAAAGTTTGAAAATTTTACATTTTCCTACATAATCTTATAGTACATGTACCCATATTTTTAGATGATCCCTGTTAAATACCTGCATGGACGTGACGTCATAACTGCACATAAGTGTGGAATATGAAAAATTTATCCCATGAGTCATATCCACGGGATAAAGGGATAAACATGGGATAAAATTGTATATTATTATTATTCATTATCTTGAAATGCTTTTACTTTCCAATGTTCTTGTTATCAGAGAATGCATGCGATTAAATAACACTGCTTATAAACAATATGGTACACACTCTATATTTGGGATAAGGTTGATTACAATCATTCCAACTGTACTTAAAGTCAATGCTTCTGTGATTACAATGAGAATCATCGTGCAAATAAGTACTTGGAATCACCTTGCCTGCAAATATTCTATTCCATATAGATACATTGTTTATATTCTGAAAATACTGTTATATAAACCATTATAATCTAAACAAGGTCACTGAGAGCAAATGACAATTGGCAGAATATCTTATATCATATAAATATCTCGGTCTCTTCGAATGTATTTGCTGGTTTTGGTGTTTTCACAATTTTTCTATTTCACAATGTTTTCTTTATATTTCTGTAATATAAATTGAATTCATTACTAAGAAATTCATTATTCAAAGAAAAGGAAAAGTTTTATTTTTTTTTTATCTCTTTTAGAATGCAGAAATTCAAGAAAATTAAATATTAAGATTGATTTATTTCTGTAGGGAACAAGTTCTTCATATAGACTTATTTTCTTTATCAGGTTTTGGGACCCCTACCACCACGACACCATCACTGTTCGGAACTCCTCAGGCAGGACAAACTTTCACAGCATTCGGATCTCCTCAGCTGTTTCCCTCTGGGGGAGGTGAACAACCGTTCCAGCTGAATAAGCCCCCAGGGACCAAGAGGAACAAGAGATAAAAATATCAAAGTACTGAGAGTACTGATAGGCGGAAGCATGATTGCAAGTTCTCAGGTGCAAAACTTTAATGACACATATTTGAAGCATAATCTGTTTTAAAGGGGGGGGGTTATAAATATTTTGAGGGATTGTAGTATTGAAACCAAAGAACAAGAATAAACAATATGTCTCCCTTTTGAAGCGGAGACATGAGAATAAGTGACGTCAATAGCAATATGAACTTTTTAGCATTTATTATACTCCCCGCTTGAACAGCGGGAGGGTAAACTGTAATCGGTATGTCCGTCCATCAGGCATCGGCATCTATACGTCTAGCTGTCCGTCCGTCTGTTACTCTTTGAGGTACTCATCTCTTATCCGCAACTCCTCTTATACCTCTGAGTGAAATTTAATGAAACCTTCACAGAATCTTTATTACACATTTCCATTGTGCAACTTCTATTTTACTTTTTGATCTGACACAGATTTTGGGTTTCCCGGCCACAGCAAAGCATGGACTTTTCCATTATAATCATATGGGAGGCGGGGGTATCATTTAGTGAGCTCATTGCTCACATTACCTCTAGCTTTTGTCAAGTATAACAAGTTAAAATCGAAATGCAAGTTGCAATACATAAAATTTGTTAGATATGGTTTTGGGGAACAAGAAATGGATAATTATAAAATTTCACACAAAAATGAGTACTAACGAGTAATAGAAAACAATAAATTTAATATCACAACTGCTTTTTTGTTTTTTATGTGTATTAAGTTTAAGTACCAATGAAACAAAGTCTTGTTATAAAACAGCTAATTAAATAAGGATGCAACATACATAGAAGACCTTACATAGATTTACAATGTGCTTTTGGTTCTATGAATTGTTTTCATTCAATACACGTATGGCCCAGGTAGAACAAATCACACGTCTCTAATGCTGATGACAGGTGAACCCTGTGTCATGATGTCCACAATAAATGGAATATTTTTTCAGAAGAGCTTCTACCATGGCAAGTCCTTGTAAAATATTACATACATCCCAATATCAGTGTTGATTTCTTTTCTGGAGATTATCTACACCATTTCCCTCACAACTGTCTCTTAGCAGAATTTTCTACAAAGTGAATAATTGAAAAAAATTAAGAATATCTCATAATGTTTATTTAACAAAAATTACTCTGTTACTCAGATGTATATTATTTCTTATTTCAAGGTACACATTTTTATCAAAAACTTATCAATTATAACTAAAACATGCAAATGGTATTTCATTCATTCATTCAGTGAAATCTGACATGCATATAAATTATTGCCACTATACCCACTTCAAGAGTGAAGTTAACTGTGTATTCAATTGGGAAAAAGTCAGAGTAAGCGATTATTAAATATTGACCGATTTGACTTCTCTAATATTTTTTTCTATCGCCTGCAATTCATTATGTATTTGCATGTACATGTATTTAAAAAAAAAATAAAAGAATATACCCAAGTAAACAAAAATAAGAAATGTCAAAATATACTTTCAAAAATAGTATTCGGTTCATTTTTGCCATCATAACAAGAACATTAATTTTGTTATGCTATCAAAAATATGTATCATAACTTATGAAAAAAATTTCCACAAGAAATATAATAAATTGATGTACTCACCTACGGAAAAGTTTTTCTGGTTGTGCTGAGTTGAGTTTTCTTCTGCCATTTAGAGGTGACACAGAGCAAATTCACAATTCAATCTTTATTTTATCCCACTTTCTGTTAGCTGCCTCCGTAGGGACACATCTATTTAGACTAAAACACAATGTAGTTCTTATGCTTGCGTCTTAATTTCTTTTCAAATTTTACAATTTTGGCCCATCCTTCAACATATATGTTTTTACATTAAATGAGAAAGGATAAATAAATGTATACACAAACTCGGCATGATATATCTCCCAGGCATGTAATCATGGTAATTATAGAGTACCAGTTCGTTCGTCTTCGATAAGACCCGACCATAACAGCTATCATATTATGATATCTAAAGAAGCATGCCTGCATAGGGAGGCGACATTTTCAAGTTAAAACAATAAAAGATAAGAGTGACAATAAACGATAGGCTAATCATACAGCGTGAGTTACCTTGCTTATTTTGAAGAGAAGGCCTGTCACTTCCATTCAACCATTGTAAATCATTTGTGCTCCACGTGGGTTTGTTGACAGTAATTTCACGCTGAATCGTCTTGTGTTAGATTATCACGCGAATGTAGTACTTATATATAAATAAACAATTGATAAAAGGAGTTCCATACCTCTTTTCTTCTATTTTATACAAGATTATTGAAAAGATTAGTTCCGCAGTAGCTATGTACCTGTCATTTATTCTGAAACATAATTACCTACTTGAACTATTTTGTCCCTCGTAGTATTTCTAAAGATCGCGTCAGGACCCCGTGGTAATCAAATGTTGAACCCGATTTGTTTATCGTAATGTGTTCTCTCAAACGTGAAACGTATCAGGAGTACTAAAATAACTATTCGTTCTATTATTAGGCTATTATTTTTATTGGACTTACACATTAATCAAAATAAATTGTTAAAATAAATTCGCCATAACACACGCTTTCTGATATGATAATAACGATAAAGATTGGGAAAGAGGTCGAATATGATTAAGCGGGTTGTCTGCCCTTAGTTTAAGATACATCCGTTTGGAGTACCATGAAACGGGGCAAACATATTGAGAGGTCGAAAGGTCAACAAAGCAAAAGTAATAGGCGACAAATATAAAATAGGTGAACAAGGCAAGTAGAATGCCTATAGTGGGACAAACACACAGATAATGAAACAAACGTCAAATATATAAAAAAGTTCTTTTGATATTATATCAATTATTTAAGTACATCTCATTTAAAATTGCTACAATATGCAGAAGTCTCATGAAGATCGACCCCCCCCCCAAAAAAAATACACACACTAAATAGGGTAGAGAGGATTTTCTGATGGTTGACTTTAGCACATTTTTTCTATATAGGTGGGTCTTCGATTCATTTTTGGAAGTTAATTATCATTTTGATTGTTATACTGTACTATAATGCAGATTCATTCAGAGTTTTATATTTCATTAAAGGTACTTGGACACAGATTTGAAATTAATATTTTCTCATTTTTTTCTGTATAATATCACGAATTATATATTTTTATAGCATTTCACTCAAAAATTGATTAAAAATCTTATTTCATTTAAAAGTTATTAAAACTTTAAATTTTTTGGCGGGTTTGATTGACACATCCTTGCACTTTCACAAATTTTAACTTTATTCTTAATCCTAAGGAAAAGTGGCAATTTTGATGTGTATAAATGAGAAATATTAAAACTTTTATACAGAAAAATAATTTTATTCAGAGTAGAAATGTTAAAAAGCAAAACACCTTCACAAGTATCGTCATTCCGAACTAAGAGATGCGTACAAAGTTTAGCAAATCGAGCACACTCGTGCTATGTACACAGTTTTTGTAAACAGGGCTCGAGTTCTGTTATTGTTTATATTTAGAATTCACTAGGTGCGTTCAATCGTCACAGTCTGCTTACCACAACTGCACGGACTGACAATATATTGTGTGTTTGTTTTGCTTTTCGAACGTGTCTACTCGGAATTTTCTGGATTATAGTATTAATATTTTTCATTTATACAAAACGAGATTGCCACTTTTCCTAATGATTAAGAATAAAATTAAATTTGTGAGAGTGCAAGGATATGTCAATCAAACTCGCCGAAAAATTTGAAATTTCAATATCTTTTAAACAAAATAAGATTTTTAATTAATTTTTGTGTGAAATGCTATTAAAATATATAAGTCGTAATATTATAGAGAAAATAATAACTTCAAATCTGTGTCCAAGTACCTTTAAAGTTATTGCCCTTAGACTCCATAAATTTGTTTTGTATTCCAGACTTATTTTTGTCTGCTTGTGAATAATAAGCTGATACTTATATTGCATTTAAAATTAATGACATATACAGATAAAGTTTGATTTTAATGTAAATTATCAGACACGTTGATGCAAATGTGATTGGGGCGAAACTTTAAAAAAAATTCTCATTTAATATCGCTTTTCTACAACGGCGTATTCCTGCCATTTTAACAATGTAGATTTTTTTTTAAAATTGTTTGTACGATTTATTAAATCGTATGTACGATTTTTAAATCGTTTGTACGATTTAATAAATCGTTTGTTCGATTTAATAAATCGTTTGTACAATTTATTAAATCGTTTGTACAATTTAATAAATCGTTTGTACAATTTAGTAAATCGTTTGTACAATTTAGTAAATCGTTTGTACGATTTAATAAATCGTTTGTACAATTTAATAAATCGTTTGTACAATTTAACGGTTTCCTTAATTGTTCAAACGATTTATAAAAATCGTACAAACTATTTTAATAAATCGTATGAACGATTTAATAGATTTTACAAACAATTTAATAAACAAATTGTAAAAACGACTTATTCAATTGTACAAACGATTTATTAAATTGTGCAAACGATTTATGAAATTGTACAAACGATTTAATAAATTGTACAAACGATTAATTAAATCGTACAAACGATTTATTAAATTGTACAAACGATTTATTAAATCGTACAAACGATTTAATAAATCGTACAAACGATTTTAAAAAATTCTACATTGTTAAAATGGCACGAATACGCCGTCGTACTTTTCTATCCCCTGTCAATGTTTTTAGATGCCTGGCAGATAATGATTCTTTGTATTCATTTTTTTTAGCTCAGCTGAACTGAAGGCTCAAGTGAGCTTTTCTAATCAAAGTTGTCCATTCTCGTTACCGTCGTTGTCGTTACCTTTTCACATTTTATCTTCTTCTCAAGAATCACAAATCCAATTTCAACCAAACTTGCCACAAAGTATCCTTGAGTGAAGGGGACTCAAGTTTGTTCAAATGAAGGACAAGCCCTCTTCCAAGGGGAGATAATTATTAATTAGTGAAAAATTAATGGCATCTTTTAGAAATCTTGTCAAGAACCACTGGGCCAGGAAAGATGAAACTCATGTGGAATCCTCCTCAGGTAGTGAAGATTCAAGTTTGTTCAAATCATGACTATGGGGATAGGGTGGGGCCACAATGGGGTATCAATGTTTTACATAGGAAAATATAGGAAAAATCTTCTCAAGAACCATAGGGAGAGAAAAGATGAAACTCATATTGAATCATGCTCAAATAGTGTACATTCAAGGTTGTTCAAATTATGACCCCAGGAAATAGAGTATCTAATGGGGTATCAAATTTTAACATAAGGATACATAGGAAAAAATCTTTATAGATCTTCTTCTACATATCCACTGGGCCAGGAAAGATGAAACTCATATTGAATTATCCTCAGATAGTGTAAATTCAAGTTTGTTCAACTCATGACCCCCGTGAGAAGGTGGTGCCAAAGTGGGGTATCAAAGTTCAACATGTGGAATCATCCTAAATTTTATCATATGTGAACCAAACTCCAAGAATCAAAGTAAGAGGTCTACTCATATATTTACCTAGAACTGATCAGTTTTACAAAAAGAGATGTTCGATTGCACCCTTTTTTAATACAGAAAATACATTTAAATAATTTAGTGTAATTCTTAAACTTTATCTAAAACTATCAGTAAATTCTAGGTTGTGTCAATATCAGATGACATTTGAAGATCATTTTTGATTGGGATTATCAATTTTGGGTATTTATCATCATATTTAAAGACATAATGTTTTGTTTTGTCACGTTTTGGAATTTGTTTACGGATTGCTATTGGAAACAGGAAGTAAAAAAAAGTCAGATTTTTACAGTAATCCAGAAGATTTAGATAAATCAATATCCTAATCTCTTAAAAGGCCAAGCATCATCAAAAGAATTGACTTATTTTTTATGATAGATGTGCTGTATATTTACATAATTTTGTTGCTACAGTCGGTTCACATACTTCTTTTTTTTTAGATTCTTTCTATTTTCAAAATTATTAGTTGTAAATCATATATAAAAATTAATATAATCAAATTGCTTCATTCTATAACATTTGTAAAAAAAAAAAAAAAAAGAAAGAATATATAGTGGTTACGAGTTGGAATTTTTCGCAATGTTGCAGTAATGTTGACCTCCCATCTATATACAGCTTCCTTACATATTTCCAATTCTTCTTTTGTAAACCTTCTAAAAAATCTGCATTGCAAGTTCAAATAATTTTGTTTATTTCTTAATCACGAAGACTGCAAAAAAACTGCAACTTTAGAAAGATTGATTAATTGTATGTTGTTTAACGTCCCTTTTGAGAATTTCGAGAAATATGTCTGGATACTTTTGAGAAAAAACAACAAATTATCTCTTAATTTTCCTCGAGAGTGATTAATAATCATGCATGCCTCTGGTGTCTAGAAATATAAAAATACATTGTGGCATAATGATGAATATGTTTGTATAAAATGTCCTGTCTTTAATGATTGTGAATTCAGCCTTCTTCAAGGACATGTTTTTTTTAAGCTGGTGATACAGGTAGCGTTACAATAATCTAGCCTACATCTGATTTCTTATCATTTTAGTACATATCAAATCTCCAACAGAACAATTACCATAAAAATTATGTCACCTTATTAATTAGATAATTAGATTAGAGCTTTTTTCCTTTTTATTTTTATACATTGAACATGGTTAGATAGATACAGAATTTGTGCAAAATCTTATGCGTGAAAGGAAGAAAACACTTGCTGCGGCCTTCAACGCGACATTTAGAAATATGGACAACGTATTGTCAATTAACAATGGTTATTTCCATTCCTTTGTCGATACGATATATCCTGGTCAGCTTGAGATAAAAGATACCACAGAGTCTGACACATCTGTTTCATATTTGGATATTTTACTTGAATAAAATTCTATATTTTTTAAATAAAATTATATTAAAGTTTTACACAATGTTTATTAGTATTTTCATTCGGCGTCAATTGTGTTCTGGCAAAAGAAAAAAAAATCGACATTGCCTATATTTACATGGCAATTAGATGACATTTGAGAATTGTTTTTTATGGGGATACCTATTTCAGGAATTTATTTTCATATTCAAAGAGACGTTGCATTGGTTTTTTTTTTTTTGACGTTTTGAAATTTGTTTATGTATTGCTATAAGAACAGGAAGTTAAAATAAGTCGAATTTTCACAGTGACCTCTTAGATCAGGATATAATATCATCTTAATATCTTCAGAGGACAAGCATCATCAATAGAATTGACATATTTTTTATGACAGGTGTACTGTATATTTATATAATTTTGTTGCTACAGTCTATACTCACGTTTTTTCTGGAGATTTTTGCTATCATAAACATTATGACGTGTATTTCATACAAAAAATGTATCCAATTTGCTTAATTATAAATGACATATTTATGCCATTTTTTAAAACAAGAGTTTATCTTTAAAAATCTCTTCTCGAGATTTAGTAGGACAGTTTGGCGAAACAGGTCATATACCTGTGGACACAGCTTAATAAATTTCCTACATTTTTCTTAGGGTTGTATGCTGCATGAGGGTCTACATTTTATTATTTCTTTCCATTTCTAGAAGTTATTTATACACTTCTTCCTTGCGATGGATACAAGCAGTTAAATGTGTTTTAAATAGAATAATGAATTATTTTTACATTTTAATTGTGAACGTTAAAAATGCTGGTTTAAAATCATCAGAATATGTAAAATATTTGCCTTCCTTTTTTTTTTTTTTTTTTTTTTTTTTTTTAAAAATCAGTATTGCAAGTTCAGATAATTTTATTTAAATTTATTGATCACGAACATTGCAAAGCTTTTAAAAAGGAAAGATATACGAATCGCTGTGAAAAACAATCGATTCTATCTGTCCCCTCCGTTCTGTTTTTATTTTTAGTTTTTCATTGATGTTGATGTTAAGCCAATTATACTGATACTGCTTTTTATTATAGAAGAGATATTAAAAATGTGTGTAAAATGGTTAGGTTTTATTTAACTTGTCTGGATACTTTTGATAAATAAGCAACTCAACCTTTTAATGTGCGCCAAGAGTGATTGAAGGGTATTTGAAAAAAAAAATCCTGTAAATGACATTATGGCATAAAAATGAATATGTTTGTATGAAATATTCAGTCTTAAATAATTTGTGAAACTTTTTACTTGACCTGTTTGTTTCTTAATTTGCTGTGATACCTACGGAATTGATTAATGCGTTAAAAGTGTTGGATTCTAAGAGGTTTAAGAAGCTCTGGTTGTTTACTAAGGATGCCATTGTTAAACTTCAAATCTCACAAACTGCAACATTTAGCAACAAGACACAGAACCAAACGGTTCTTCTTTAAAGAATCAGACCGTAGTATTCATGATAATTTTTGGCTAGCCGATGTTTGATTTCAAACTACAGCACTGAATTATTGTGTTTAAATTCAAAATAAATCCTTAAAAGGAAGGATTATTGCGAATAAATGCAAAGAGTATTGCATTTAAATGAAAATAATTATTGGGTTTAAATGCAAATAATTATTGCGATTAAACGCAAAAAAGTATTGCGATAAATGCAAAAAAATTATTGCGATTAAACGCAATATTATTGCGCTTAAACGCAAAAATTATTGCGTTTAATCGCAATATTATTGCGTTTAAACGCAAAAATTATTGCGATTAAACGCAAAAATATTATTGCGTTTAAACGCAAAAATTATTGCCTTTAATCGCAAAATTAATGCGTTTAATCGCAATCTTTTGCGATTAAACGCAAAGTGTTTTGCGCAATAAAAAAATTTCTTTCTCTGAACTGGCCTCAACGGTCTTCCCTACTTTAGAGGCCAAGCATCTGCAAAAGAATTGACATATTTTTTATGACAGGTGTGCTGTATATTTGCATAATTTTGTTGCTACCGACTGCTCGCGTACTCTCTTAATTTTTATACATGTATATTCTTTATTCTAAATATACTTCTGTGGATTATTTTGAGATCCATAAATTGTGTTCTTAATAAGGCGAATATATCTTTTATAACCGAGATTATATGCACATATAAAGTTTTATGCAGTTTGAAATTTTGACACATTTTAAACATTTAACATCATCATTTTTTTTGTTTGTTTTTTTTTTAAATTTGTTATTCTTTTACACACGTGTCTTCTTCTTATAATATCTTGGAGATTCCTTCTCTTATCAAACTTGTTTGTTATATATCATGCATAAAATCTTAATTAGTTTGTATTTTTTCCTAACATTTTTTATGCTTTTTAAAAAAAACCATAATTAATAACTTTATGCTGCAAGAGTAAGAACACGTTTGATAACAATAGCTTTAAAGGATTCACTCAACTTTTACACTGGATGGGAACCCCTTTAGTTGTAGACGTCAAGGAGCTAGATTAAAAACAGCGTTTATACAACTTTTAATTTAGTATCTAATTAATCAATGACCATACTTCCAAATATGCGCTGATACACATCTACACGTATTTATTCTACAAGAAATGTTCGAAGTTGTTATATTCCAAAAACCGACTTATGTCTGCATGAAATATATGGAGATAGTAACGAAAGCCCATTCAAACTATACAAATCGGCAACAGAGCGTACTTAATTCCACTTAAAATTAGTTTACAGCCAATGTCTTTCAAAGCTAAAATAAGTCCTAAAATATCTGCTTCATCATCATACTTCGAATACGATAAGAAAAGTCTTAATTTTCTTCAACTCAGACTTCGGCATATTTGTGTACTGAATAACGATATCAAGCCCCATAAGCCCATGTGGTTAGGTAGAGGATATATACCATTTTTTTTTAAGTCCATAGTATCTGGAAGTTAGAAAGGAAATGTTCAATAAATTTTGACAATTAGACAAATTCCACAGTTTAGAAACTCGTGTCTTATTATGAGGGATCATCGGAAGCAAATTGAAAGGGGGAGGCGAAACCAACAATGCCTATATAATGTCTATTTTTTGCAAATAAAGTGAGGGGGCGGCTTAGCCCCCCCCCCCGTCCCTCCGGTTCCGACGCCTATGGGGATAATAAGATGATACTAAAGTTTGATAAAAATGTCTTGAATGGATTCTTCAAACTGAAGGTCGCCCGTGTGGCACAGTGGTTAGAGCATCTGTTCTACACTAAGGTTTGGATGAGACCATATAAATCGAGTCCCGTGTCGCAGTACATGCTGGGACGAAAAAGTTTCCTCGCCGCTCACTGCTTAATTGCCCTGTATGCGGAGTGCAGGTCCAAAAATTTGCAGTCGTCAATCCAAGGTTAAGTGAGAAGAGGGACATAACACAGGAGCTCTTTCCGCCCCAGTAGATTTGCTCAATGACAAAGACTCGGCCAATAACGGCAACTGTAAGTCACCTTTGTGACTGTTAATCGTAGCAGATGAACTGCTTTGGACTCTAATGTCCTCAGACGATTTATCTGACTGGTTCATATCAAACCACTAAAAATTGTCCCAAAGTTAAAAGTTCACAATGGTTGAAGGTGAAGGTGGAAACTGGTGGAACAAAGCCACTAAAAAATCGGATAGCATCCGATGTTAAAGCATCGTTCTGTTCGGGTAAAAACGATAATAACATATAACATAAAATCCAAAATCAAAATTCCATAAATCTAGGTCACGTAACTTAAATAAATAGTTAATATTTTGGGAAAAATCCACTGTCAGAAAGTTTACTATTGTTGCTGAATCAAGACGACTTTTATCACTGAATCACGTGAACCTACGTCACATCTCATGTGAATCCTCAGTATGGTTGATTTGGTAGAATAAGATTTGTCGAGGGCTGCGGAGAATGAACGTCTTCTTGCTTTTGTTGAATCATTTATTGAACATTCTAGTAGATTTCCTAGTTATAATATGTATTTCAATATAGCAGCACGCTGTATATGTATATGTGCAAAATTACTTGTAGTACTCTTTTGCAAATATTGTATTCTTTTAAAATAACTTCATTTCTAACTATGACAATTTCAATTTTTAATGTACATGTAGGGAGAAGGGTTGTGGTAAGTTTACAGAACTTGTGCCCAATCCCGTTGAATTATAAATTGCAATAAAATGTGTTCAAACCAAACATGCAAGATTTACATTCAATAAAATTATACTAAAGTATACGTAATAGTTACTATTCAAAATCTCTCCAGGTCAAGTAGGACAGTTTAGTGGAACAGATTATCATGATGTGATTTAATTGTTAATGACTGTAGAATTAACTCAAATTTTCTTCATTTTTCATGGGGGTTGGATGACGTATGGGGTTTAAATTTCATTATCTCTTTCAACTGTTAGACATCTATAAACAAATATTGCTTGCATAATCTTGTATTTGCAACAGTTAGCTAAATAATTCATGTGTAGTTTTAGATAGAAATATGGAATACTTTTATATTTGAAATACCGGGTACTTGTATGCACATTTAAAATGCAGTAAATATGCTAAAAAAAAGAATCACATTTTAAATGTACAAATTTGTTGTGCTGCTGAATTTTGCATCTACAATAATACCATATGAAAGTGATGTTTGATTGATTGATTGTATATTGTTTAATGTCCCTCTCGAGAATTTTTCACTCATATGGAGACGCTGCCACTTGTCGGTGGAGAGCTGCATTTTTTGTCTTACATGTATACTTGCTCTTAGGGTCATTGATTAGGGAGGGATCTTTTTCGCGCCAGAACCTACTACGATACGGGACCTCAGTTCATACGGTCTTATCCGATCGACCGGTCTCCACATGGAAGTCGAACCCACGATGTAAGGATCAAATCTTTTCTTCGCGAACGTAGAGAAGACGCTCTAACCACTGTCCCGCGCGGGCGACAGGTGATGATTGAATATTACTAAAGAAATGAGGGAAGATAAGCAGATAATTTACATACGAATTATTGAACATTTCTATCCTAAACTTAAATTTCTCGTTAGCTCGATTTTCGACAAACTTTCTTTGTTCAAATTATTTTTACCCTAAATTTTATTCACCGAATGGAAACCCGGCAAATGTGAACATTTGATAGAGGATCCCTACGCTTTTGTTGTGAGTTATACACACAAATAATCTTACGTTGATGTTAAAAAGATGCTTGAGTTCACCATTATGTAGTCTTTCAAGATCAAATTTTCCAACAAACTGTTCGAATTCCGATGAGCAATACTTTTGCTCTTTGATAAGTTTTTTTATTGCTATGAAGCAGAATTTATTCAAAAACTTCTACAAGAGAATTAATTCTACAAAATATTAAATTGCTATGGCCTTCAATTTGACATTCAGATATATTTACTATGTTTAATGAATTACCAGTTATTCATAGGACTTATGAATTGAACATTGACCATTGAACTTAAACAACAGCCACCACAGATTATGCCGCATTGGATTTATATTTGGATGTTTTACTGACTACAGGTGATAAGGGCCAACTAACAACACACAAGATGACTTCAACACAATCGCAACTTCTCGGGCCTTTCCAACTAGCGGAAAAACGACCTCGAATGTATATGGTAGACGCCATTACAACCCTCCCTTTTTCATGATCTTTGAAATACATGCATGGAGACCTTTTATCTGTGGGATATGGAGTTTATCTTAATTCAATGTAATGATATTACCTAGAAATATACTAAAAAAGGGACTTCTAACTCAGTCTATCATATATTTGAATAAACAGGAAATGTATATATTTTTAACATCCGGTGATGTTAACACATTTGAGGTTGTTTTTCCGACCTCTGACGGAAAGATCCGAGATGATGCGATTGAAAACGACCTCGAATGTATATATGGTAGACTCCATGACAACCCTCCCTTTTCACAATCTTTGAAATAAAAGCCTGGAGACCTTTTATTTGTGGATTATGGAGTTTAACTTTATTCAATGTAATGCTATTACTTCAAAAATACTAAAGAAGGGACTTCTAAATCCATCTATCATATATTTGAATAAACAGGAAATGTATAAATTTTTATCATCCGGTGATGTTAAGACATTCGAGGTTGTTTTCCAACCTCTGACGGAAAGACCCGAAATGATGCGATTGGACTTCAACATTTCCATCGTCAACTCTCCTTATTTGTGTCGTAATATTCCACTTTCACCTGCATGTGGTGTTTATGCCTCCCAACTTTTTCGCTACTCAAAAATCTGCTCTGAGTACGATCAAGTTCAGAGCGAGACAGGCTATTCATCGATAAGCTGATGTTACAAAGACTTCAACATTATTGGGTCGTATTTTCGCTGACTTGTTTCCTACTAAATATAAGGCCTTCATTTTTAAACACGATTTGACTACCCAATGTGTCCTTGATAAATTCAAAGTGGGTGTGGCCGTCCTCGATACCCGTAGGTACTTAGTCCCACCTCTGGAATTTCCAGGGTCCTTGTTTTATGCCCTTTTTCATATTTGTATAGTTTCTAGATTTCGGAGTTTGATCACTGTTCGTATTTTCACCTTTTGCATTTAACAGACATGATTATTGTTCGTTATTTACTATTCGATTTTATATGTATTTGGAATTGAAAATTTGAAAGAATATTAAATCTTAACGTAGAATTAATTTTATGCGCCTCTTTTGAAGACTATTTCCAAAATTTTTTCCTGAATTTAGATAAATGAGGGGTATGTAGATAACGAACAGTATTCAATACTGTCCATAAAAGTCCATAAAACAATACAAAATAGGAGCAGATCAAACACGGTCCTTTAAGATATCAGGGTAGGGATCAGGTGCCACCTAGGAGTGAGCATCCCATGCCTACCGGTCACACCCGCCATGTGTGTCTTGTACATATCCGGAAAAACGGAAAATCCATCGTCAATTCTGTTTATCAATAATGAACTAACAATTAGCATGAAAAAAAACCGTCAATAATCATTGTACTCAATGAAAAATTGTATTTGCTGACAAATTCGTTCTATCGACCACAGAACTTACGAAATGATGACTTAAAACGAGACTGCTGATAGAAATGTTATATTTAAGCAAAAAATGGCGTTTGTATTGTGTTGTCTTATTGATAAAAAATATCCGAGAAAATTCTGAATAAACATTTATTTGTTATAAATTTCATGTATATGTATGTATATAAAACATTTGTCATAAGTTTTGCAAATTAATCTGTAGCTAGATCTAGGAAATATCTTTGAAAGAAAATCACTATATGATCAGTCATAGAAATATTTCAATATCCATTGTGTGCAGTTTGTTAGCTTTATGCTTTTCCAGATTCTTCACTCTTCCTTTCCTGCAAGCATAAATTTAAGAAAAATAGCATGGCATAAGATTTTGATTGATAAAATTAGAATAAGTATATCGAATAGCAATTTTATGAAATGAAAGGAAAAGTATGATAGGTATTATGCTAAAGAAAACTAACTGAACTTTGTTGTATTGAAAGATTACAAATATTATTGTATACTTCTGAGTCTCCCAACTTAGAACGAAAAGAAATAATAGGTATATTTTTAAAGTAGGTTTAATATTTAAGTGCGCACTTTTTAATCAGTCGGTCGGGAAAGGTAAAAAAGAAGGATATGGAGATAACGAACAGTATTCAGTATCAAAGTCCATAAAACAGGGTTAGGGTTAAAAACATTTTTTAAAGATGGCCTTTACTAGAATACACTTTACAGAAATGATATTTAAGGATTGCAAAGAACACTAATGCTACTGTACCATAAAAGTGTTTACGATTGCAGTATGGTCTCATCTAAAATAATGAGTGATGTCAGTTTTATTACTTACCTATTGCTTACCTTTTCTCACTCATAAGGTGGTGGTTTTACACTTGTCATACTAAGAAAATAAAAGTTTGTGTAATTATTTGAAATACAAAATTAAATCTTGTTGGGATAATAAATCTAATCAGACGTGTTCCCAAGTGTTTCTAGATTTACTCAAAAGAAGCATCATTGGAAAATGATATTAAAATTAATCCCAGTTGCATACTTAAGCATTTTAACGAAAAGAGTGAGAAAAAAAACATGTTTTCTCGATTTCATATTTGTTGCTAAGTAATCTTAAAATTTTTTAAAAAAATATTTCACATGTTTTTCATTCTTATATTAAATGGAAGTTCTATTTGTTAAACTAACGAATATTACAATACATAATGATAAGTTGTCTCTATAAATTCCATAAGATATTTGTTTTTTAAAAACATTTTAAATCTGAAATAGAAATATCGGCTGAAAACTACTAAAATGAAAACAAACCGTTTATTTTTCTTCTTTATCATCAGAATTGCTACAGTCACAGCCACCAATACGACAATACAGCCCAGCACTACTCCAATTATCCACAACTTTTTGGCCTCTTCCTTGCATTCTATTTATACGACAATACATATCAATTTAATAATTTGGGGATGGGGGTTGCATCTGAAATAGGTGGTATCACAAATATTCATATCTTTTGGTTTTTATTCATAAAATCCACGACTTATAAAAACTCCTCCGTTATATATACGCTTCAGAATTTGGATTTTTAAAAAAATGAAATATATGGAGATTTCGAACAGTATTCAAATTCATAAGTCCATAAAACAATACAAAAAAGGGGAAGATAAATTACAGACCTCCAAAACATCAGAGGTGGGGTCAGGCGACATAAAGGAGTGCCGACAGGGCACACCCGCCGTGTGCTCTGTGTCCATTATTTTCCCGTTATTTCCTGATCATGACAAGGAGCACACGGCGGCTGTGATCCGTCAGCAGATGATGATCACTCCTCCATGGCACCTGATCCCACCTCTGATGTTTCGCAGGTCCGTGTTTGTTCTGCTCCTATTTTGTATTGTTTTATGGACTTTGAGATTAAATATTGTTGTATAAAAGATTGGATTTTCTGACAATGACATTGTATCGACCATAGATCTTACGTAATGATGACGTTCAATGAGGCAGCTGATATTCTTGATTCATCGACTTGTTTGTCGATAATTTGACTCGTTTTAGAAATTGTTCAAAGGTAGAACTGCTCTTGCAGATCGAATTAACTGATGTAAACCCTATATGCAAGGGAAGTTGAAGTGCTAAACCCGGAAGAATAACTCCAAAAATTCATATTTAATTTGAAAGGCATCAAAAAGAAGCTTGAAAATAAATTTTTCTCATGCAATAATTTTCATTATATTTTTTATCTTTATAAGAATCAATGTTTTTGGAAGTTTTAGAAAAGGTCTTATAAAATTTGACATGTGTACCCTATAAAAGGATAAAAATTAATACAGTTTTTGAGAAATAAGGTTTTCTTGAGTCCAGCCTTAGATACCAATGATTATTAGCATGATATGAAATAAGAAGTGATTTATGGTGTCTCGCAATGATAGCAAAAGCCTTTTACACTATGTATTATAGAATACATGAAAATATCATGACAATTTCTCTGAATGTCTAAATACCTATCATTTTTTAACCTAAAATATATTTGTTGATCAATTTGCATTTAGAAAATGCTTAGCTGATATTCCCATTCGCTTTTTCTGCAAAAATATTGGCGATTTGACGATTTTCCCTTTATAATATGACTAACTTTAATCTGTAACTATAAATAAAAAAAATGGATAAATTTACCTAACTTTGTGGATTCAGAGATACTTTTATGAGTAGTTTTGATAACTTAACTCCTAATTTTATAAACCTGAGGATCGGACTACCTTAAAATTTAATTGAAATGTATTGAAATTAAAAGGTATTTTTTCTTTGTTATAAATTGAATTAGAGTAATATATTTCTAGGAAGTGAAAGAATGTAAAACATATAACTGCAATTACTTTTTCAGTTATACTATCAAATTTTAATGTTACATTTCTAAATAATATCTTTACAATAACCATTATCGTTTTCGTATAAATATTCTGATACTAATGAAATAGGGCGATATTAAAACAATATAAATTAAAAAAATATATACCTTCATACAAACTTTGTTTTGTCCATGCAAATGCATCTGATTTGTACTTGCAAACGTTACATTTATTTGCCTCATCTTGCGTGTTATCCGCTATGCAACGCCCATTAACAAAGCAAAACCCATCCTAAAATTTGTAAAAAAAAGAAAAAAAAATGCTTTCTTAATAATAATGTTTCATATGAATAAAAATATATATTGTGATTCATTTTTCTTTTAACTTACCCGTAAAACAAATCTCAATTCCCCGGACACATTCATTGTATCTTGACAAGTTGAGTCCAATATATAAAGAAGATGGGAGAGGCTAAAGATTTTTCCATTGTTGCTGACTGATATCCGATATCCAGTGACGAAACTGTTTGAATTTCCGACAGGGGACCTTCGCTTTCGTGATGGTGGGAAGGGACAACGAACATTAGATAAAGTGTTGTGTTCACCCCGCACATCATCAACTTCTTTATATGCTATGGGTCCTTTGTATGGAATCTGAAGTAAAATAAAGCTAAATATATTTTGAATGCATATTTTTTGTATATAGTGTTTAGTGCATTGCATTTTCATTCACAACTAACAGCAAAATCCTTCGAAATAATGAATTAGACCAACCCCTAATTGCTTACTTCACACAACCTACCTGAGATAACATTAAATGATTAAAAAATTGAGTCTCAAAATCTTGCCTCAAATCTATGCATTCTACATGTGAGATTCGGAGTGTCCAGAAATAAATCTCCTTCAACAAAGGCATCTAAGCAATGTTGAATATCACACAACCCTCCATCTACCGTATTGACACCGTCTAATATTGGTGGATCGTTTTTATTCATTGAGCAATCAGCAGCTGTATAATCATCATCGCATTTACATGTACCTATAAATAAAAATAACTGTAATTTCACATAAAACCAATTCTAATTATTGAAATTTGTTTGAAGATTTTGAAAGTACTAAGAAAAAAACATCATACCAATTAAAAAAATTGTATCTTGTGCTGAAAGATTCGATGCAAAAGGTCATAAAATGCAAATGGAGAAAAAAGAATCAAAGAGCAAGAGCCACTTTGGGCCTTATTTGGCCCTGAGAATTTTTGAAAAATCAAAACCGCTCAGTTTAGGTTGCAAATGCAGTATTTATCACTTGGATTGTTGATGACCATTTATCTATTTATCGTGACGTAATTTTACATCTAGTCAATGCATTATGACGTCATGAAATGCGTCAATTTCCTCATATCCTGTAAATTCCTTTGAAAATGACCTAAAATTGGAGCATTTTTTAAATATTTTATATAGAGCACAACCTCTGATCCAAAATATGCAAATACATAATGAAAGCTCTATTTCTGAAGATCAAAAAACATGTTTTATTTTTTGGATCGTGCGGTGTGCTCATATTTTAATTCTTTGCTGAAGGTAGTCAAATACGCTTGTTTTCTGCAAATTTCAATAACATTGCAATTTCTAAACGCCTGTTTTCCAATATGCAGATTCTCAAAACGAAATTTTATTATAGAAAATGTAAGCACCAAGTTTCTAGTTTACTTTGATATATGAAATGGGAAAGAGGGTGATAGTTAATTAATTGATATAATCACATGGCCATTTTATGCATAAGATGGCTCTTGCTCTTTGATCCTTCAGCTTTTGGCTTTGTGTTCAATAAGGTTTTATTAAGGTGGAGACATTCATGACTATGTTTCATTACAGCGATTTAAAGGTATCATCTGACAACCATATAGTACGACACTTTGTTATTTGAAGTTTTAGCTCAAATTCAAAGGAGTCTTTTAGAGTCATTTTAACTTAACGTATAAAATTTCATTACAAAACCTTTTATAGATTTAGAAAACATTTTTTGTATGATATAAATTTTTGACAACCTTTTAGTTTATATATCAAAAGGGTTCTTCTTTAAGTCATTGGGAGCTATGGCATAAAAGCACCGCTAACGGATAAAAAATAAGCAAAATATGTCTGTGGCTCGTTCAGGAATGGAAAATGAGAATTATATGTAAAATTACACAATATGGAGAGAGCTTTCTTGCTTGTTACAATCAAGAATTCATCCTGGTGATGATTTTAGTTTGTCATTTGGATTGTTTGTACTATATATATTTCTAATATGCGATGGTGACGCCAAACCCCGATGTTTCGTTGTCTTTATAGACGCCAAAGTTCGATGGTCACGCCAAAGTCCGATGGCTTGTTTCCCATGAGATGCGATGCGCTAAAGTGCCATTGTCTGATACGCCAGTGTCTAATTTTGCAAAGGAAAGTCAACGTTTATGACGTCACAATAGTTCAATTTTACTGATTTGGCTTATAGTTTTCATCCACCAGAGGTAATAGGGTTGGTCCCCTCACACCACTTGACTGATTAAAGTTAATCCTTGGGTAAACTTTACTTTACCTGTCCCCAGATCTGCAAAATCCTCCGGCTCATTAGACTATGACGTAACATTGACGTCAGTCAACTTATAAGTGTTAAACTTGAATACTATTTGATTGATTGATTGATTGTATATTGTTAAACGCCCCTCTCGAGAATTGTAAACTCATATGGAGACGTCACCGATGCCGGTGAAGGGCTTCAAATTTAGACCTATACTCGGCACTCAAGGCCATTGAGCAGTGAGGGTTCTTTATCGTGCCAACGCCTACCGTGACACGGGACCTACGTTTTTAAGGTCATGTCCGAAAGACGCGTGACTTTCACTTCTAGTGCCGAGCGCTTGGCGAAGGAACAGTAACTACCTATGTTTACGTCTTAGGTATGACGCAGCACCGCGATCGAGAATCGAACCCGGGCCTCCCGATCTACAGATTAGGAATAGTGTAGCATCTTCCCGGAAGATTTCGTCTAAAAGCCTAAGCCCTTGCATACCATCCGAGAAATTAAGGTTAGTGACTCGTTCTCTTAGATAAATTATGAAATTCGATTGTTTCTGTAAGTTTTGCAAGATCATAATTCAGCTTCAACGGCATTTTGTTGGTTTTGTTTACATGGAAGAATGGCTAAGTCCGAAAGAAATGTCACTAATTATGCACCGCACGCGCTTCATTTAGAATTATTCTTTGTCGATTTTTTCCACAAATAAGCAATATTCATTAATATTTTCAGAGAACAAGGTCAACAACTTCGTTTAAAAATGAAGTTTTAAACTAAACTTTTAACCGTAGAATTCGATTTTGGGGTCAAAAAGGCCAAAAACTTTGTATTTTTAATTTTTGTCGATTGCTCACGCGATCTCTTATTTACTAAAGTCGCCTTCGGCGACACTACAGTTTAGCGCGTTTTACTGGGTACTATAAAGTCAAGTCGGTCTCACTATTCGACTGATTTAGATTTGTTCAGCATCTACCCAAGATATTTAGGCTATTATTGATTACACATTTTTCGACTGATTATAGTTATGATTATGGGGTAAATCTTGCACTTATATCCAAAATATAAGGGAAAATCTTTGCATTTGATATTTAATTGTATTTATTTTAAATGATCGGGCCTTGGCATGGCACGGAATCCCGTTTTTGCGTAGTAGTACAGTGACGTCATAAACGTTGTTTTATGCACCATCTGAATGATTATATGTTTTAATGAAAATTTAAATTGTTTGATACTTGTGTATGAACTTTTTTCTTATTATCATTTCTTACCATTATTGCATTGTCCATGATTATTGCATTCTCCAGGGCACGTTACACTGAGAATTTCATTCACAATGGATTTTCCGTCTTCTTTCTTTGTTTCATTTTGTAGAGTATTATTTTGCTGAAGTTCTTTGAAGCACAGAGACTTTAAGCCCTCTCTTGATGCAGTCGCCCAAGATGTAGAATTGGTAAGCTGATATTGTATTTTTGAAACGATTTTAGTATGAACATATTATTAGTTAACCAGGTTCAATCAAGGGTGTACGGGGATTTACCCCGGGTTTTATTCCATACACCTTGAGGCCGCAGGTGTATGAAATAAAACCCGGGGTAAATCCCCGTACACCCTTGATTGAACCTGGATAACGAATTTATTTCCTTTGTACCCTTTGTACCCTCAAAATGCTTTGTAAACATCAGCGTGTGTCTCAATCTATCGATTAGATAACTACGTACTACAATATGCATCGTGACGTCATGTTATTTCGTTCTTATCATAGAGAATTATGCATTGTGACGTCACGTTTTATTTACACCCGGCTCAAGTCGGGTGCACGGATATTTACACCCGACTTTGTAACCAATCAAAGATAGTGTTACAAGCTAGATAGGAAATAAATGTGTATGTCTAATTAGTAAGGGGAAAACAAACATACGGAGCTTTCAATGAACAAAAACATAAACATTAACCTCCTTTAATACTTTAGACGTTTGTTACAACGCACTTTGAAAAATTACGCACTTTGAAAAAAATTTTCAAAGTGCGTTAAGTTTTGGGACCAGGTTAACGCACTTTGAAAAATTTTTTCAAAGTGCGTTGAATTTGGGACCAAATCAACGCACTTTGAAAAATTTTTTCAAAGTGCGTTAAAACTGTACATCATAATTTTACACCATGTAAACATTTAACGCACTTTGAAAAAATTTTCATAAAACAAAAGGAATTAGACTTATATTTTAGAATAGACAACAGTATTATCCCCTCGCAACGTATGATGGGATATAGTGATGCGATTATGTGTGTTATTACTTTATGTGTATGTTAGTTTTTTCTGTGTGAAATTGACGTAATTTGTATCGGGATCGATGTCAAATGATTTACTGAACATGCTTTTTTGGGAAGGAATGCTCCGCTTTGCGGTGCCCTTACTTTGATGTGTTTCTTTCTAAAAACCGATGGATTGAAGAAAACCAAGAAACGGAAAACGAAGAAAAGACTGGCTGAATTAAGGTCTATCAGCTCAACTCTTTATTATTCCCACCCAGATATATCTATTTTTATAACTCGTTACCTTAAGTGTCAATGATATTTGAAAAAATTAGCATTCTAAATACAGTATAAGCACTGTACAAGGAAGTCTGTAGTAAATCGAAATTTTGTTCTTTTAAATCTCAAAGTCTATTTATGTTCATTTTCAGGAAAATCAGAATATTTCGCGAGTATTTATCGGGAACTGGCTCTCAAACGTCAAATCGCTAGAAAATATAATTCGCGAATGAACGGTTAATGAACAGATTTTACATAGATTTAAGCACCAGAAAAATAAAAGCGAGTAATATTTTTTTTGCGAGTGATACTTCTCGCGAAATTACGCAGAAATTAATTCCTCGCTTATATTAAGGAATCTACAGTACCTGTCTGCTTTTCGATGTTAATTTGATACCATATCTGATAATCTCTCTGTTAAACTCCAGGTATTTAAAAACACAAGTTTTGCCAAAATTATAGAGTTATTTCTCTTTGGTATCCCAAATAAGTAAGGTTTTATGAAAATTCATATAAATATCTATAATTTTTTTAGAATCATTCCAATATGTTAACTTTTGAGAATTGACTAAGAGATAGGCGGAAGAACAATACTATCGTTCGTAGTTCTTTACGACATTGAATGTTGACCTTTTGACCCCAAATTCAAAAGGGGTCTTCCTAAGGCTACAGGGATTCTGTTATGTTAAATTTCATTGCAAATGTTCAAAGGGTTCGCGAGATATCGTGTGGAAACGAAAGCGTTACAGAAAGACGGATGGACGGACAGCTAGACGGACGGACTGACAGACACACCCAAATTAATACCTCCCACTTTTCAAGCGGGGGACAAAAAGTATCAAATCAGGTTCAAATGATAATTTATCATACCTAAGATTTGTAGGAATATTGACTAAGCCATGCAGAATTTTTTTTTTCAAAGTGCGTTAATATGGTCGATATTAACGCACTTTGAAAAAAAAAATTATTTTTTCAAAGTGCGTTAACCTGGTCCCAAAATTTAACGCACTTTGAAAAATTTTTTCAAAGTGCGTAATTTTTTCAAAGTGCGTTGCCACAGACGTTGCGCACTGTGTTGGTGTCAATTTCGGTAACGACAAAATAAAGTTATTTCACGTGACACTGGAAAAGAAGTAATTCACGTTACTTTCTAACTTATATTTATTATATAGGAAAAATTAAAATTCAGTAATGTCATCAAATATACAATGCACTTCACTGAAAACAGAGTGTTGATAATTCTCTGCTATTTTGCGGGAAAAAATATGTGGCTAATTTGCCACATGTGATAAAAAGTGCGGTAGAAATTACAAAAATTGTTTTACAATGTACATCGCATTTTAAATTTACCTGCTTTTTCTTTAATTGAGGTTAATTTAAAATAGTTTTATACCATATCAGTAGGTGCTAATATATGTCCTTTGGTCCTATCTGATCTTATAAACTTTGTGACCGGGGATGGAATAATCGTAATCAGTAATCGTAATCAGCTGTAATCGATAACAGTTTGCCAAGTAATCATAAGTAATCGGTAATCAACCATTTTTCTGATTACAAGTAATCGTAATTTAATTGATTACTCTGAAAAAAGTCCTGTAATCATGATTGCTTTTTGATTACTTATGATTACAATTATTAAAACATTTTTCATGAAATAATGATTTTTTATGATTTTCAGCGAGCAAAAGTTATTATAGAATTATAAGCTATTTTTAGTTAGGTGTCTTCTAATGCTTCCAGAAATGCTTGTAATCAGGTTCATTGTCCAGACAATGTGTAAATTTTAAAAGTCCCTAGCTATAATCAGTAGTAATTTCAAAATACTTAAGCAGCTTAGCAATTCGCCATTTTGACTTGATATATGCATACAAAATATTTCAGGATCACTCTAAAGTTTTTTTGGTCTCAATCAATGAACATGTGTGAATGCAACATTTTGTTTTTCCCAATAAAAATATTTTTGAATAAACTTTTTTTTAAATCAAATATTCCTTTATTGAGATGTGTATTCTAAAAATCACTTTGTTCAATATGTGAATTAATTAGTAATAAAACACCGGTATACTAAAGTTGGTTCAGCTTGGGTTATAACAATTATTGAACTATCCATGCTAGACCAGTCAATGTGTTAATTCTTGTAAAACATCTAATAATTGGCAGCTTAATTGAAAAGCTCAACACTCATCAAGAAGGTCAATTACTTGTGTAACAGTTCTCTATCGAATCCCTTTTTGCATGACTATAATTATGTCCAGTTTGATAAAAATAAATTCTTTTTATTTCTATCTCAACATAGAACAGATATTTGCTTGTACGAATGATAGAAAACATGAACTTGAAATTTTATGCATCTATATAAAGAATGTACCATAAAACTTGGTCTGGATTCTACCTTCAAAATATAAATGATATTTAAAAAGAGAAGACTGAATAAAATCATTCTGTTGTCCTGGAATATTAAACAAAAAAAAAGAAGAAAAAACAAATAAAAATAAAACTTAATATAATCTAAAGTAATCATCAGTAATCATGATTACATGAAGGAAAAGTAATCAGATGTAATTGAGTACTTTAAAAAATGTCTGTAATCACCTTGTAATCGATTACTTTTAAAATCCAAAGTACTTGTAATTTAATGGATTACATTTGAAAGTAATCGACCCCATCCCTGTTTGTGACACTGAACCTCCAAAGTTTGTGACACACCATTTTATTCAACATCCTCACAAATACTGGCCTAATATCAGAAATTGAAAATACATTTCAACCCAATGTGTCAGTCTATGCTAAAATATAGTTCTGAACAGACAAAAAAGATTATAGAGACGTATTTCAAAAAAAGAATTAGCTCATGTAATTATTTTTCTAAGTAACCGAAGACTTTTTATGTGTATCCTATATTTGGTCGATTAACGCTTGTCTACATCTCTGTCTTGGATTTTGAGCAACGCGTTCAGAGCATACGGATTGAATAACATCACAATTTTAAAAAATTTACACCCCTTACATAATATGTTGACATTTTCTGCTAAATATTATGTTTGTATTGTTTGTTTTATGGGAGTTATCAACATTTTATTATTACTTTTGCGACGCTCCTGTTACCGGTCTACATGCGTTTTTTACGTTGTTGACGGAATAGTTAATTTAATATCTTCGACAAATGAAATTTTTTTATCAATAATTTTGTTAAAATGTATTAAGTAATTATCAATCGAATGACACGTAGATTTCATATACTAAATTGTTTTAAAACTATGAAAATAGCCCTAATGCCACCGCTATGGTAATTTTTTACTTTTTGTCACCAACACCGTGTGCGACGTCTTAGTGATTTATTGCACTTTAAGTGAAACAAACTGCCGGTTGTACTAAAAAGATTTTTAAAGTTGTCTTTGTTAATTAACATTTATGTGAATCTTCTATTAAATTGTAATATGTACATGAACTTCACAATATTTTTATATTGTTTATTTAAATGTAAAACTTGATAGGAATATTGTATCGTGTATGGTATAAAGTTTTAGAAAAAGTAATACGAACCTGAATATCGAGAATACAATTATCAATAGCATTCTGAGGCTGTATGCCAGGAATTTTACTGCAAGCTTCGAAACCGGCTGATTTGCCCATGTATTTTCTGCAGAAATCCTCTGCCTGTGATTTATTCATATGTACGTTTGAAGTGTGAACAGCAGATCTCTGAAATACATATTTGCATTGGAACTTTATATCTTTCGATTAAGTAATACAGAAAACTTCCAGACTCCATTCAAGGAAACAAACATACTCTAGTTATCAAGTGCGTGGTGGGAGTAATTTTTGGAACAAATGAAAACCGCTGGTGGGCCGATCGTTTGCTTCTTAGCTTGCACAAAGTTTTTATATCTTTTTCTGGACGAATACTGCACTCTTCTCGTTTACTTTCCTTGCAAATTGAAATGTTTGAAAGACTCGCTGCATTACTTTCGCATGTACAGAAAATCACTGTCGTTTTCAGCCCGGTAAGTGACAGAGTGGTAGGTTTTATAAGATCCTCATTTGATTGAACTCTGAAATACCAATTGTACATTTAGTAATAAGTTTTCATATCAACCATCAAAACTATTTGTGTCAATCTTTGAGACTTTCTTTAATTCATAGATTTTATTTGTGCTTTCACATACAAAGCTATACACCATATTAGCTTACATTCAATATATACTTTCATTTTTTACTTCCTAATACTTTATTCATACCATACAAATACAATTTCTCTTTGGTAAATACTAGTAAAGGTTGCATAAGAATATGAATATATATGGCATATTATATATTTTTATATATCCTCTTTGGTAAAGCTTTATAAACAAACAAACAAAAAATAAAAAAAGGGGAGGAGTTGAAAGAATGTAAACACGAAAAATAGTGAAGTGGGTGACCAGAATTGATTTAACATACTTGTACATTTGTATATTGATTGGGAAAAATAATTACATTATTTCATATCACAAATAGTTTTCCAGCATTTTTCATATTGGAAAAATTTAGTTTCTTATAAGTTTTTTTTTAAAGTATAACCTTTTCAACTAATATGTTATATACGATGTTTTTCTTTAGCATTGATATGCTTAGTTTAGACAATTTTTGAAACGGACTGGAAATCAAAGTATTGAAAGAACTGAAAGTCGCGCTTTAATTGCTCGAGTTTATTTTTTGATCCGAAGTTAGAACATATTAATTTTTTTCCTTATGGCTATTGATTTTTAAGGTAGGTCGCGGGTTTACTGCATAAAAATTCTTACAAAAAACATATCCTGAACATTTGATATAATTTTCCTTAGAATTTACAGTATCATCTTTTTCATACTACTTGAAAGGGACGTAAATGGTAATATAACAACCAAGCTATATGATAAACGTAATGACTTTAACCTTTCTGTTGTCAACTTCCCTTACTTATGCAACAATATACCTTCATCACTTGCATACGTACATGTACGGGGTGTATATATCTCAGTTGTTTCAAATGCTGACTGTCGTTTTTCATACTAATTGTGAGTCCATTATTTATATATTGAATTGACGACGGATTTTCCCGTTATTTCCCGATCATCACAAGGAGCACACGGCGGGTAGGACCGGTCAGCAGGGGATGTCCCCTCCTTCGTGGCACCTGATTCCAACTCTGATGTTTCGGAGGTCCGTGTTTGCTCTGCTCCTACTTTGTTTTGTTTTATGGGCTTTGATATTGAATACTGTTTGTTATCTTCATATCCTTCTGCAATTTTTATTAAATTTGCCTACGTAGTTTTAATGTTATAGTACGTGGTATAATTTTTAATACTTTTTTACGCTTTACTATTGAAATCCTTGGCAACATGATGTTTTAAAGAAAATTTCGTGAAAAAAGTGTCTTTGAAAACCTTGGAGAATAAAACATTTTTCTGATTAATTCAAAAATATGGTATTGTTTTTTTTTAAAGGGGGGAAGGTGTCCAAATTCGACAATCCTACTCTGTCGGAGAAGTGGTGAAGGAAGGCTTAAAAATACGTTAACAATGGGAATTTTCTAAAAACAACATCAGATTATCAACTTTATTATGCTACAACGTACATTTTCCATTGTAAAAGTTTATGAGTAAAATCCCCCCCCCCCCCCCGCCCTTTTTTGCTGTATCAATCAGCTAAATCACCCAGAATGCACAGTCACCATCCATTCCAAACGTGAGGTGAAGTCTAGAAAGGTACAAATGTATTTTCATTAAAATTATGACCAACGAAGTTCTGTCTTGAATTTTGGACTCTGGACTGTTAATTTAAATTATTCTTAGGAAAGAAATGGAAGGTAATAGAAATCGGAATAAAAATCAAAGTGAGAAAAAAGGACCTAGAATAGATTCACATAATTCAACATGTTCTAATCAAGATCTTACGGAGTAACTTGACAATTTGAGTGACATGATTGAGACTTTATCTAAAGGTGAAAAAGGTGTAAACAAAGTTAAATCATTCTCCACAATAAAACCATTCAAATCTCAGATATCTGTTTGCTTAACAAGATTAATGAGTTAGAACGAAAGGTTTCAAGTCGATAGACGAGGCAGGGCAGTACTCTAGCAGGACATGTCTGAAGTTTTGTTGGCTCCGCGAAATAATGAATTTTATTTCATCTTTTGTTATACGATATAACATGACTTGGGGCAATTTACGCTTTAAAAACCGCTCCGAGAAAAGGCTTCAAATTTAGCATATTCACTCATTGTGACGTAGGCAAGATATGTTATTCAAAATAGATTATTTTTTTACCCAATTAAGAGACTTGTAACACGTACAACTAAATTATATCGCCATAATACGTTAATTATGCTTTCATCTTTTTCAACAAAGAGCGTATCTTGAAGAAAATACACATTAATTTTTTCCCTTTACTTTAAAAACATCCACCATTTTATTCATGTTCCTTAAACCTTAACAATTAAATGTGTTTTAAAGAAATTTTCAGGTGGTTTGTCATTCATTTCAAAGTAAACGCATGAAGGATATGGAGATATGGAATTCAATATTCAATTTCAAAGTCCATAAACAATACAGACACGGACCTCTGAAACATCAGAGGTGGGATCAGGTGCCATGGAGTAGTGAGCATCCCCTGCTTACCTGTCACACCCGCCGTGTGCTTATTGTCATGATCGGGAAATAATAGAAAAAAACCGCGGTCAATTCATTGTATAAATAATGGACTAACAATTGGAATGAAAAACGTCAGTCAGCATTTGACTCAATGATAAATTGTATTTGCTGACAAGGTCATTGTATCGACCATAGAACTTACAAAATTATGACTTTAAACGAGACGGCTGATATTCTTGTTTTATCAACTTGCTTGTCAATAAAATATCTCGTTTTAGAAATTGTTCATACGTAGAGCATTTTTTTGCGTATCGAATCAACTGAGATAAATACATTCCGTATACAGATGATGAAGGTATGTTGCTGCATAAGTAAGTGAAGTTGACAATAGAAAAGTTAAAGTCGTCACGTTTATCATATAACTTGGTTGTTAAGTTACCATTAACGTCTTTTTCAGGTAAAATATCCAAGTATGAAACAGATGTGTCAGAGTCTGTGGTATCTTTTATCTCAAGCTCTCCTGGATATATCGTATCGACGTAGGAATGGAAATTGCCATTGTTAATTGTCAATACGTCGTCGATATATCGGAAGGTCGAGTTAAAGGCTGCAGCAAGTGTTTTCTTAATATAATGAAAAAAAGTGTTCTCAAACAGCAAGAAAAAAGAGTGAATAAAAAGTACAAATCAATGTATATACAATACAAAGAAGTTCTTACGCTCAAACGCGCTTGCTGCCATTTCAAAATTATGCAAACCTTACTTTATGCTAGTTTCTAATTATATATAATTAAAACTTACTTCCATGAATTAGAAAATGTGTCTGGTTTAAACTCCCATCGAATGACAGATTTGTCTCTTGCATATAAATTACCATTGGTTCCAAGTTTGCTACACAATCCCTCAGTGGCGCGTACATCGTACAGAGAGGGGAAAATTTCTATGTCCATGACCTCTACGCCTTCGTAAGTCTGAAGATTGACTGTTACTTTTGTTCCAGTGGGGAATTTAAACTGCAAACATATTTTGAATATAAAGTTTCTTAGTTAAATGTATGGGAAAGCATTGTTCCAGATAAAATTAATAGAAAATTGCATCTTACCGTGTAATGAAATTCATCAAACTTTTTAATCTCTAATATATTATTATGGCAGCTTTTAAAATCAAAATATTTTGTTGTCTTTGGGCATCTGTTTATGACGTAAACATCTCCGGCAGCTCTTACAGCTATAGCACAGTTGCAGAAAATGTTATCCCTGTGGCTGTTACACTCGGTCACTTTTGTTTGAACCTGTTGATGTTTGGGATAAGAAATACATTAATAAAATCATTAATTTCAGAGAATACCACAAAAGTTGATCTCTCCCTGAAAGCATTTCAAATAATATTTGGATTTAGATTGTGAATACTTTTTACACAAGCATTTCGTTTGACATATATTTAGAAAATGTTTATATCCCCGCTCGGAAGGAAAGGAGGTAAACTGTTTTACCAATGTGTGTCTGTCTGCCTATCTGGCTATTTGGCTGTCTGTGTGTCTTTGGGTCTGTATGTCCGTAAAAAAATTTCTTCGTACTTTTTTCAGCACTACTCATTGCAGATAAATGAAAGTTGTAGCACAATCCTTGTTTAGGAATGCCATTTGGTGGAAAACATTCTTGTTTGAATCTGATGTCAACTGTGCATGACTATATGAACATTTTCATTTTCATCTACCAAAATTTCTGTTGCAGTTTTCTCAGCAATCAATCATCACATATACTTGAAGTTTAAGCATTTTCTCTATTTAAGCATGATTCTCAAGAGGGACGTAAAACAATATACAATCAATCAATCTATTTACGAGTATGTATGTCGTACGGTTGAATTGATTATTGTTCGAATAGGATGTCAACATCCTATTTATCTGTTCGTAGATTGTCCGTACCAAATTTTCGTAGCAGTTTTCTTAGGAATGAAACGTAAGAGAAACGTACAGAACACCCCTATGGAATGGAATGACCTGACACCCCTTGGAAATAGATTGTTCCAAGGGTATATAAATCAGTGCAATTGGCAGATTCGGGGAATTGCGTTGAAGTCAGACAGCGGAGAAGTCACAGAGAAGACAACGACAAACAGACGTAAGGCTAGGGTAGATAAGTACACCAGCGGTAAGGTATTAGGGGAATTAATTTGAGAGTCAGGAGGTATTAGGTCTAATAAGATCGAGGCGCCTGATTCTCTATATTAATAGGAACCCTTTTACCAAGAATACGCGGTGAAGTTACCCAGTCACATTTAAATAATTATATAGCCCTTGGTAAAGCCTCTGATAGTGTAATTATTTTTCGAATTATATACAGAATCATTATACTCAGGAAGAGTAAAGGAAAATTATTATATCTCCTAATCATTTTTACTCAGTTAGAGTACAAGGAAAATCATATATCCCTTACAAAGAACCCTATCGTTCAGATAAACACGTTACATTTTGGTGGCAGCTGGTTAAGGGATAGAAACTTGATTAAATTTGATTCTGTAAGGAAATTCGTACATGTATTGTTCTTCTGTTGATTTTATTTTACCAGGTCTACTTTGATTTTACTAAGTTTAGAAATTATGTATATTTTACCGGGTATATAGGTTAGGTTCATTATAATTTTGGCATTGTGTGTGACTTGGTAAAGTTTACCAAGTACGTTGACTGTGTGCAGTTATAGAATAGAGAAATCAGGAACATAAAACAAATTATACCAGAATGAGTGATAGAAATGACGAATTGATGGCAGACCTCAGTGCTATAGATGCCAGAAGGGAAAAGCTCAGAGAAGAAATAGAAAAATTACGTTCAACACCGCAGATTACCAAGTCTTCAGTGGTACCAGATTCCGGAGTAGATGTTAAGTACAGAAACCCAGACAACACTTTAGATGAATTAGATTACAGGACACCAAGCAACACAGGACATGCACTTGGACATATGCAATATCCGGAGCCTGGTTATACATTGTACAAAGACAGAGAAAGGACAGATCGAACCTTACATAGGGATACAGAAAATAAGCTGCGGCGCTTTGGTACAATAAGTCAACCAGTTTTCACCGAGACACATTTGACACCAACCCCTCCCTTGTATAATAGGTGTGCGGTGTCGTCATCAACTTCCTCCACGGTTACTTGGTCAAACAACCAGAATCCATTGCAGGAACCAGTATATAGACATCTACCTACTCTTGATTTGAGCAAGAACGTTTCAGATGCACGGCCCAAGGAATATTCATACGGTAAAACAGTAATGAAACCTGCAACGTATGATGGGTCAGGATCATGGATCGATTATAAAGCCCATTTTGAAGCATGTAGCGATATCAACTCATGGAACTCACAACAGAAAAGTTTGTACCTTGCAGCCTCTTTAAGAGGACAGGCTCAAACGGTCCTTGGTAATATGCGACCAGGTGCAAATAGAACCTATATGGAGCTGTGTGACGCATTGGAATCAAGATTCGCACCTGCAAATCAAACGGAACTCTATCGAGCTATGCTTAGAGAAAAACGTCAAAAGCCAAGTGAATCTTTGCCAGAACTTGGTGAAAGCATTCGACGATTGGCACATCTCGCTTATCCAACGGCACCTAGAGAAGTTACGGAGATGATAGCCAAGGATCAATTTGTAGACGCACTGGCTGATTTTGATATGCGACTTCGCATTCAGCAATCACGACCAAAGTCATTAAATGATGCTGTACGCTTTGCCGTGGAAATAGAGGCCTTCTGTAGAGCAGAGCGCCAGAGAAGAGGAGACGGTGGATATGTCAGGAACACAAGCAATAATCAAGTAACACCTGATGCTCAACAAGACTCAGTGGTCAGGAACGAACTAAGGCAATTGAGGGATGAAATACAGGCTTCCCTAAAAGATTTAGAAAAGAAAATTGCTAATGTCTCAACAAAAGAAACAATCATCACTTCAAGTTCTTTAAGCAAGCAAGGCAAGTTTCCTTTTAAATGCCACAATTGCGGAAGAAAAGGTCACATGATGAAAGATTGCTTTGTAAAGAACAGTCAGGGTGAATCTAAGATGCCAAAAACAGACTTGAAGAATTCGCCTAACCTGAAGGAAAATACAGATTCACAGAGGAAGGGTGGTTCAATAGTTTCCAGCACAACCTCACTGAAAGTTGACCAAAACATACAAGAATCTGGTTTGTTTATTAAGGCGATGGTAAATAGAACTCGGTGTAATTTATTGTTAGACACTGGCGCAACTCTTACTATTTTATCAGATCAGTTGTATGATAAAATAAATAAGACCGGGAAAATTGGACTTTCACCAGTTACACAGAGAATCGTTGGTGCTGATGGTGCTCCTCTTAATGTACAAGGGAAAGGATTATTCTACATAAAACTTGGTGCTCAAGAATTTGAAACCCAGGCAGTAATAGCCAACATCAAAGCAGATGGTATTATAGGGTTAGATTTCTTACAAACAAACAAATTTTTTGTCGACTTTTGTAAGACCAAGATGCATGTTAATGGAGTAGAACATGATTTAGATAGTCAAGGAAATATCGGTTGCTTTCGCTTGAGTCTAAGTGAAACCATATCTATTCCTCCAAGAAGCGAAATGGTATGTCAGGGTCAAGTGTTGGACCTACCAAAACTTCCACAAATACCTTCATTGATTGAACCCTTGGCTAACTTTCAGGATAGTGGAGGAGCCTTGGTTGCCAGATCGCTTGTTAATTCATCTGAGAAAGTGTCTGTCAGACTTATGAACATTTCTAGTCAGCCTCAGAAAATCTCTAAGAACACGATAATAGGCTTGACATCCCCAGTAGGAGAAGTATTTACGCATGAGGAAGAGAGCATTGTTAATTATGTTACATTAAGAGAGGACAAAGGGACCATTCCCAAGCATCTGAATGATTTATTTGATAGAACAAAAACTGAGATATCCAGGGAACAGATGTCAAAAGTGAAAAGAGTACACCCAACGAATGACCCGAATAAAACACCAAAACGAGTTGAAGATGAGGAAGATTGGCGGAAGGATCCTGGTCAACTTCTGTTTGAGGAAGTGGACTTAGAAGCTGGCAGAACGTACCGAAAGAAGACATCTCCAGTTTTACCAGGGATTAAGCGAAGAAATGCTAGCGTTCAAGAAACCGTGACAAAAGATTTGCCTACAACAACAGAAGAGGTAGTGGAACCTAGCGACAGTGGCTCCGATGTCCAAAATGAGCCTTTTGATGAACAGCACTGTGTTTGCTGTCAGAAGAAAGTACAGAAAGTTGATGTTGAAACGCAAACTGATGCAGTCAAGGCAGAAAAGAGTCACCAGAAAATTATCAGGGTCACGAGGAAATTTCAAAAGGATGGTGAAGTAGTCGAGCGATTGGAAGAGGACATCTGGAATGATTAACTGCTTTATTGTGTACAGTTCACAAGTATATGTAGATGTTATTTGGGTCTAGACGGGATTCACATGTTTACTATATTGCTATGCATGTTGTAACAGATAGTTACTCTAGATATGTCTTTAAAAAAATATATATTAATACCCAAAGAAGAAAAAAATAAATAAATAAAAAAAAAATTGATTCTTATTGATTTGGCGTGCGGGACGCACGATATCAGAGGCGTGGGTAGTGAAAAGTAAGAGAAACGTACAGAACACCCCTATGGAATGGAATGACCTGACACCCCTTGGAAATAGATTGTTCCAAGGGTATATAAGTCAGTACAATTGGCAGATTCGGGGAATTGCGTTGAAGTCAGACAGCGGAGAAGTCACAGAGAAGACAACGACAAACAGACGTAAGGCTAGGGTAGATAAGTACACCAGCGGTAAGGTTTTAGGGGAATTAATTTGAGAGTCAGGAGGTAGTAGGTCTAATAAGATCGAGGCGCCTGATTCTCTATATTAATAGGAACCCTTTTACCAAGAATACGCGGTGAAGTTACCCAGTCACATTTAAATAATTATATAGCCCTTGGTAAAGCCTCTGATAGTGTAATTATTTTTCGAATTATATACAGAATCATTATACTCAGGAAGAGTAAAGGAAAATTATTATATCTCCTAATCATTTTTACTCAGTTAGAGTACAAGGAAAATCATATATCCCTTACAAAGAACCCTATCGTTCAGATAAACACGTTACAGGAACTTCACATTGCAGATGTGTGAAATTTTAACACAATCCTTTTATACATATCAATCAGTGTGATTCATTTTGTCCCCCGTTTTTAATTGACAGTGGGGGATATTAATTTTGGACTGTCTATCCGTCCGTCCGTATTTCTGTCTGTCTGTAGCGCTTTCGTATCCGCGCGATATCTTGAGAATCCTTTGAGCTTTTTCAATAAAATTTTACATAACAATTTCCTGTAGCCTAAAGAAAATCCCGATTGATTTCAATTTCTATAGGTCAACGTTCAAGGTCGTACATTTATGCATTCCGTCTGTATGTAACACTTCCGTTTCAGGGCGATATCTCAAGAAAATTTTGAGCTTTTGCGATGACATTTTATACCAAGACTCCCTAGGCTCTCACATCCCTCTCAAAGTATCCCGCCCTGATTGTTTTATTAGCATTTATTGTAATAATTTAACGCCGCTTGCCACTATTTCTAGTACAGGGGCATATGGAGAGTTATTACGTATAATACAGGCTGTCGACGGACTTTTTATTCTTATTTTATCATTTAAAATGTGACCTGATGTTTGCATATGATTAACGAAACAAGCAAGAGACTCCGTAGGGCGATCTTTTTTAAAAATACTTTTTCTTTACTATTATTTTTGACGATTATTTTGATTTCCAAATCATCATGTGAAGTTGAGTTTTTTGTGTAATTTACAATTCTAAGTAAAATAAATCTGTGATTGTTTAAAGGTAGTTTCTGTTAGGTATACATGTATTACTTTCATAGATATTGTTAAGCAATGATAAATTTCGGAAACTCCTACTGTCAACAATTAAAAAAAAAGTATTTTCTCAGAAAAAAATAAGCTGTGACATATATATGTACGAAGATTGTTAGAGAATTTGGCAGATAATTGAAGTTTTATTGTTAACGCGCTATTTGCATGAAACCAGTTAAACTCTGAAGATAAAATCTTTACTTATATTCTAATAAATATACATTTAGTGTTTTCCGAGGATACTTAAAATAATTCATCTATATCATTGATATGAAATATGATTGATGAAGAAAGTTACTTTTTTCGCAATTTTCCATTACAGGAATATCATTTTTATAAATTAAGAATTGCACTGTTGAAGCGCGTAAAGATAATGATACTTCACCTTAAATATCATAAAATAATAAAATAAAATTTAAATGATGGGCCTGATATTTTACATACATACAGTGTATAAACAAAAGATAAGAATTTGATAAAACATGTCATTCTCCAAAAGTTTTCCGTAAATCAGTGTATCTTCGAACTTTTAAATTCTAGCAACCCTCGATGTATAATTATAATCAATCAAATGTATACGTGATACTGCCATAATTTCTTTTACCTCCATTATGTTGCCACTGTCATCATGCGATCTGTACATAATAAAGGTTCCACTGTTTTGGTTATCATATGATCTGAAGTAAAAAAAAAAGAAAGAGATTTGAAGTCAAGATCTAGAAAGTGAAACATGCTTACAGATTTGTTAAAATATGCTTTATAACAATAGATTTATGCGATTTGGAGTGTTTACATGTAAAACTGTTTGACTTCACATGTACATGTATTTTATTAAAGAGTTGGCAACGTTCGTAATTTAAACTACGGAAGAATACAAAATACCTTATAGTGATTCTCTGTTTTTAATTATTAATCCTTCCATGGCTAGGATTTTAAGCATTTCCAGGCAAATTGATATTAAGATTTCAATGCATTTTTGGGGCATTTCTTGTAAGTTTTGTATATACCAATGTATAAATATTCTGAAAGCAGGTATTGCATAATGTTTGAAAATAAATATAGAAATATCATTTCAGTTGCCATCGCAACGAAATACACCATAATCATGCTAGAATTTCCATTTATTTAAGAATGACTTTCATTCTAGTTTTTTGCTTAGTTTAATATATTAAGAAATATTTTATTGTTGTGTTGAAAATTATAAGCAAGTTGTACATTTTTTTTTTCTACGAACCAATTTTAAGTACTTTTTTTTGGGGGGGTTGGGGGGTTGGGGGCGGTTGCTTTGGGTTGGGAGGCAATCACCAGAATTTAGCATAGAGAAGAAGGATATGGCAATAACGAACAGTATTCAATCTCAATGTCCATTGAACAATATACAAAATAAGAGCAGAGCAAACACGGACCTCCGAAACATCAGAGGTGGGATCAGGTGCCATGGAGGAGTGAGCATCCCCTGCCGACCGGTCACACCCGCCGTGTGCTCGTTGTCATAATCAGGAAATAACGGGAAAAAAAATCCGTCGTCAATTCAGTGTATAAGTAATGGACTAACAATTTAACATAATTATAACGTGTTACCCACGCATTGATTTCGATAATGGCAAAATCTCTCTTAATTATTATTCTTCTATATTATTATAATTATTCTTAATTATTTTCTCTTTCCAATGGTGCAAGATTTATTCTGATATTTCTAGTAATAATGAAGTTATGAATGTTTTTTTCAAATTATACTCCTTTTACAAGTCAGATGCGTAGAAATGCGTACATGCCATTTAAGGGGTTAAGGTCTTGCGTCTTCATGGAAGACCTTATAGTAATAATTCTACTGTTTCTTATTAATATAGTGAATCTACAGTTTCTTATTAAGGTCCTTCGTCTTTACGTAAGACCTTATTGTGATTCTACTGTTTCTTATTATTATTACTTAAGGTCTTCTGTCTTCAGTGGAATACCTTACTGTTATTCTAAGGCTTCTTTTCAACAGCAAAGAACATGCTGACGAGCAAGACGGTTCCGAGAATTCGCGTCCACAGAATCGGTAATAAAAAGAAGAAACTAGAGCAAAGCTCATTGCAAAGCAACGAGTGGGTCTGTTTGACAGGAAGTAGCGTTTCCTTTTTTTTTTATTTTTTTAAAAATGAGTTATCACGCACAACAACGAAAAGAAATCTCTGAATAGATGTTGAACAAAAAATCTTTGAAATCACAAGACATTTCGTTTGATATGAAGAAAAAAGGGCTGACGATTTGCAACAATGTTTTATAAAATTTTGATTATTTGTTGCGTAATAAGGTGTCGCAAGGGGCTAAAATGCTATATCTTTGATGCTTTAGACCTCGAAAAGGGGGAATATCTTAATTAACCATATTGAACAAAAGATGTTCAAGATATTGTGATATAAATTAGGAAAGAACAAGAGCCACGAAGCATAAAAATCCGCACCGTATTCAAAATTTATGAATTTTTGTTAAATGATAGTCTAGTATGTGTACGTTGTAAAACAGTTTATTTTTTAACAATATATTGTATAGTTTTCTTTTTACAGGTGTTTAAAATAAGCATTGTTTTTTTCGAATGAAATACTATGACATCATGACGTTGACGTTAAACATGTTAAATTCATGACGTTGAAATTATCTATAAGAGGTAACAAATTTACACTGATGGAAAATAATTCACAAGAGTAAGATAAGAATAAATATTGAATATTTGATAGAGTGTTTTAGGGGTGGTGAGGTGGATGTAGTGTTGTTTTGTTGTGAAAAAAGAAATTAAAGTGCATGTGTACTAAGCTTAAATTTTCAGCAATTGTTTAGATGATGTCATATTTCATTAAAAATTATTTTTCTTGAATAAATGATGTTAAGGACTTTATTCCGCTTAGTATTTTCCTATTCGGGTGAGAATCCAAATTCACAAAAATAGTTAATATATATAAAGGGAAAAAAGCAATCAAAAAAGTTTCACCCGAGAAAACGTATAGAATACAATTCATACACGTACATGTATATTATAAACATTAAATAAAACATCAGGTTGAAAAGTGAATAAAGTTTGAAGACGTCATTTATCAGGTCGTCAATTTGAATACACTTTAAGTTTTAAGCAGTTTCCCAGACGTCTCCAATGAAATAGTGCAACATAATAGACGGAAATAATGACGTTTCGGTGCATCAGAGAGCAAAGAGAGCAATTAATCTTGAACCTCCCCCCCCCCCCGCCCTAATTTTGCCGATATATAGAATTCTTTAGGAAACATAGGTAGTATATGCTTGTGTCCCTTCAATGATACATCTGATGACTTTTTTTTGCTTGTTGAGGAAATTTTGGTAGTTGATAGTGACCCCAGCTGAAGAAATGTGACTGTGCCCCTCCCCTCCCCCCATCCAACTGTAATTGTAATTGCTTCCTGTAGGCCCGAACTAAAAAGAATGTTACTTGGATCCTGTCTCCTGGTAGACAAAACATACGCACAAACATCTCCTGGTAGTATTGAATGATGCTATCAATATAGACCATTGAAAAGATTCCATACATGTATTTACATGCAGTTGAATAATGTAAGAGTTTGTTTATAAAAGGTCCCATATATTATATACATGTACCAGATTTATTGCCGTCTAACCAAATACCAAGGGCAATTCCATGTACGTGCATCAGTGAAATTCTGTCCAGACCCTCTCCCTCCCTTGGAATTTGCAAAGTTGAAAAATGTATATACAAAGCCAATTAAAAGTGACCTTAGACCCCTACCTAAAAATGCAGATCCCTCATTGAAAATGTGATTTATGTGAAATTGGTAGTAAAAGTCAAAGATATGAAGCTTTAAAAGTCAAAGACACCCCCCTCCCCCCAACACACACACACACGTTTTTTTTACCTTGTCAAGAAAGAACTTCGAACTCTAACTCTTGATTCCCGCCTACATTTTGCACCCATTAAATTCAATATTAACCATTATGGCAATTTGGCCATTAAATTAAATTTTGTTTAATACAAAGAACAGTTCTAATAATGGTAATTGTGGTAATTGATTAATCATCTTAATTCCACTGCTAGATAGTAAATTATCATTAATTCCAGCTCTTGAAAAAAGGGGGGTGGACGATATTTTCTAGTGAAATCGAACTTTCAAGAATCAGCATATTTTGAAATAGTCTTCAATATGATAAAATGTATCTCATATCTTTTCTTATGTTTTACGCAAATAAATAAAACATATATAAATTAATAAAATACAATTTTTTAGCTGTAAATAGCTTTAGAATTGGTGAAAATTCAGCATTTTTTTCGTTTTTTGTCTATAAACATATGTTCCCTCCCGTGAAACACAAAAATCTTTGGCATAAATTTGTAAAATGACAGTCCATATTACCTGTAAAAAGGAATTTTTGTTTGGGGGGGGGGGCTGTTTTAAAATATATTTTCCGTTTTCCGTTGATTTCTATAGTGAAAAACACAAGTTGTACCCATATTAAAGAGTTATCTCTCTTTGGTATCCCAAATAAGTTACGTTTTATGAAAATTCATATAAATATCTATAAAAATTGTGAAAATCATTCGAATATGTTAATTTTTGAAAATTGACTTAGAGGTAGGCGGGAGAAGAATACTATCGTTCGTAGTTCTTTCCAGGTTGGAAAATTATTTTTTTCGATCAGGATTCCCCACCCAAAATTTTCCTGGATAGGTGCCTGCAAAAATTATAAATAATATGATGTAATCCATCTTAAGATTTGTACATGACTCTTCTTACCCGGATTTATGCGCGGATCTAGAGGGGGGTCTGCCCCCCCCCCCCGACCCCCTGGAATTTGCAAGATTATTAAATGTATATACTGGAAGTATCAAAATATTCATATTTTTTTCCGTTCTTGACAGGTTTTTGGGTAATATATGTTACTGGAAGTATAAAACTTAATTTTTCGTCCTTCGACGTCACTTCCGATCCAGTCAGAAGTAGCCACAATTGGCTTACATCTGGAGTAATCCGCCTATATTTGTGCAAGCAAGTTCTCGAAAACAGTTCGATGAATTTTCATGAAGCTTTCAGGTCTGATAGAACATCACAAAATCTAGAAAAACTTTTTTTTATTTTGATGATGCCATTTCCGGTTCGGAGATTTCTGCAATTTTGTCATTTTTAGAGGGACATTTTATCCGGCAATGTTCTCAAAAACTGTTCAAGATAGAAGTATAAAATTTTCAGTGATAAAAGAACAATCTTTCTAAAATTGACTTGAGTATATAATTGAGCCCGAATATAGTCCCAATGTGAATTTCAAAATTTCTAACACCATTTCTACGATATCTTTAATTTAGAAATATTTCGTTTTAACATAAAGTGCAAAAATTCTGAAGAATCCTGGGATCTTTCAAATGATAAAAAAAATGATCATAAAAAGGGCTGACCCCTAAAATAAGGGATCTAGAGGGGCTAAATCTTTTTCTTGATATCGCAAAACAAGATTGAAAATTTTTAATACATTAAAGAAGCAAAGTTGTTCAAAATGTCAAGTTAAATCTATTGAAATCGTCAAAATATGTCCAGTGACGTCACTTCCTGCCAAACCGGAAGTAGAAAAAAATGCATATTTTTGCCGTTTTTGAAACATTTTTGGGTAATAGATGTCACTGGAAGCTTAAAACTTGATTTTCTGTCCATCGGCAACACTTCCGGTCCAACAGAAAGGGAAGTGTTATTATAAGAAGGATTACCACTTGCAGAATTAAATCCACGTGCATCTAAAATACATTTTTTATGAATACAAACGAAGACAATTTTGTTACCTGCTTTGTCGGACCAGTACGTACTGATCATGTAATAATGAAGTAATGATCCTAACCCTGAAGTAATAATGTATAATATCTTTGTAAAAGCTCAAAGCTAAATTTATTATCTGGAAGCCATTTCAAAGCTTGGAATAAAAAAATATCACTAAAGACTATTTCTGAAAAATACTCCACCTCTGTATGTGGCGCCTAATCTATTTGTTAAAACAATTTCTTAATCACGTATATTTCATTTGCTAACAAATCTTAGAGAATCAAAAGAGTTCGTCGATGACTTCATGTCCATGCCGTTACTAAAGGTTTTGACTAAATTTCTCATTGATAATCCATATGCTATGTGCTTTGTCGCTGGAATGTGACAAATCTTGGCCTGTTCTTGGCACTTACAGCCTTGCAGTGAGGGATCTTGCAACAGCTACCGCGACACGGAACCTCACTCTATACGAATTCATCGGGTCTCCACATTCCACAGTGGGATAAAAATCTGCGACTTAAGTCTATATTTAACTGACACCGCTACGTAGATCAAACGCGTCAACCAATGCGCCATGAATATTAAATCTCCACATTCAACATAGCTATAATTTTCTATTTACTTACATTCCATCAAATGTTTTCATATGAGGGTCACTGTGAGCAAAGCAACTTTTTTCTTTCCAGTCGTTTGGCGCCTCTTGCACAGTCACCTGTATATAAAAAGTATTCCGTTGTAAAATAGTTTTTATTTAGAATTCGTTTTCACGTATGATGGCACTTCTTTAAAGTTTCTTACCTTGATCGGAGATAATGTAATATTATGCCACATTTTTTCACCAGCCAGCGGCACTGTTCTTAAGTATATTTTATAATCATGATGTAGCTCATAGAGACCATTGTCACCATGACGTATAATTAATGCATTTGGCTTATTCCAGTCTTTTTTGTGAATAGACACAACGCACTTTCCTCGACTGTTAATTTTAGCAGCACATGTATCTAACAATGGGATATATACTTCAAAATCGAGTTTACAGTTTTCGGGATATTTGTCTTGTGATTCTCTAAAATTACATGCCATAGGAAGCGTTAACGTTAAAGCAATCTGTTCTTGTTTTCCTCTAGTCATTATTACTGATTCCTTGCTCACCTAGTGAAAAGATCACGTTAATTGTAATTGAACAAATGTAAGAAAAGTCAGGCATATTTTTTATATTTAAATACTTAATATATTGTTTAACTTGAAAAAAAAAATAACATTGTAGTAGGTATAAATATAGGAAGGTAGCAAAATTGGAAACAAATGGTCATGACGTACTTTTACTCCTGCAAAAAAGTCATCACTTCTTTGAGACATCGGTCCAGCCTTTTGCTCTGTTCCATATGTTATCGAGACAGCGCATGAAATCTTTAATAATTATTAATAGAAACTTTAAAATATTTATCACAAGGTACATTGAGTATATAATACATTTTATTTTATTCAAATAATTTATATAAATAACAAATGTGGATAAATACAGTGTTGTATTTAGATAGAGTGTAATATTCCATGTTTTCGTACATTTACATTAAACTTTGGTAAATCCGATTGTAGTGTCCATCTACTTTGAGAAAGGCTTTCTTTTTGCATAGGTCTCATCACACGTTCAATTTGTCCATTTGCAAACCAAAATATTTGATAGAAAAAACTGTCATCATTTAAAATTTGAAAAGAACAATCAAAATAAAAAACTTCATGTGTAACCCGAGATATTTCTTTTATAAATCCATATTTGACAATTGGCTTTTCAGTTATATTTGAAGGCACATGACCTGAAAATAGAAGTGGTAATATATTTAGTTTCGTAAAGAAATATTCTATGATATTTTTTTTTCAGGAGTGTGTAATTGGTGATTAATTACCAAAATCCAACTGCTTGTTACGAATTCGAACAGCTTACCTAATTTTCCGTATCCTACAAAGAAAGTATATACTCCTCTTAATCTGGCAAGATTTAAAGAAAATCTGTCTTTTCACAATGGATGAATGAATTGAGAATCTATCACTTAGCTAGTTGAAAGAGTGCATACATACTTACCAAAACAATATGCTTCATTGCATCGAGATGGTGGAGGCAAAAAATACATCCTGTAATCGCCGCAATTTTCAACCATTATGTTGTAGACTAATTCACAATCTTTCGAAACTCCTGGAGCACATGCAGTTCTGTTAACAATCCCATCATTTTTTTCCGGAATGTTACCTTAGTTAAGGTTCATAAAATATTGAAACGAAACATTTTTGCTATATTTGAACTTTTGAACATATTTGATTGAAAATCTTATAAAATATTTCTATTTTGCCTTTTCTAATCAAATAAAAGAAACCAATGTTTTAGTTGAGTTTTTAAAACACCACCAAACCTTCACAAAAAAACGTGTGTTTTATTGTTTTGTTTCACAGATATTTTTCTCAGCAAGTCATATACACTAGACAAAATTGCTAACGCACCACTTATCATTCTTTTTTGTGAATTGAACATTTGCCTTATTTGTATTCGTATATATAACACGTCATCTTTTCTAATACAAAGTGATTGGCAAATTCCCAAAATGACCTTCTTGTCCAAAAGCAAATTTCAAGACATGCATTGGGTACCGTTTTCGGCCAGATATATGGAGTTGTTTATTACCGATGATGGTCTTTGAGCTTACACCAAAAGCAGTCTCCCAGTTAAAAATCAAATATGCACCGATTGGCTATCATATCTCCTACCAGTGTCTTGGAGTCCATACCCAGTCCACCCAACTTTTTGTTGTCCCAATTATATGGAACGCCATTGACATTGTGGAATGGTTTTTACTTAAGGGTTAGATTATCTATAGTGAATATTTTATATTTACTTATTCATTTGCAACAGATTTCACTAGAAGAATAAATTTTTTTCATTGTTTTTATTTTCTTCAAATATTTCAAAAGGAACCCAATGCATACACTATACTGTCTTCTTTAGCACGCTCTTCTAGAATCAAATGCAGAATATGGTGTATTTTTTACTGATTTTTGAATAAGTACAACATAAAGAACAAGAAAGCATAGAGAAAATAAAATAGAAATTTATCCCTCCAAAAATGTTTGTACACAATTTTCATTTTTTTCCCTATAAAATGGTATCGCTTCAGTTACCATTATAGTTATTTATCAATTAAGGCGTTTAAATGTTTTATTTTTTTCTTAACGAGGCCGAGTCTAATTCGAGTGCACATCACTTTGCACAGAGTTTAATTTCATGCTGTCATTTGTGTGACATTACACCTTTGAGTTTTTTTTTATTTTAATACAAAATTAACATTATCTGTAACTCCTACTGATCTACAAATGTGATTTTACGACATTACTTGAAAAAAAGAACGTTCAAATGGCACTAACAACGTCACTATTTTCGGATTTTGTAAGCAATGAAGAATGACACGTGACTCGCTTGTATGTTCAAGACGTCCAAGGATATAATACTAAAAACTGATGACAAAACTTCCCAGGAAACATACCAGCAATCTAAAAATTGCTATTTTACCGAAGAAATTTTATGCGCCGATAATTCATCTGCAAAGATATGTATTTATACCGTAATATGGCAAATTAGAGATTCGAAAAAATAAAGTTAGTAAGTACTGCCTAAATCAACCTACATGGTGAACTTTTTTGAAATTTCACAATTTGGTGAGTTTTTACATTAACTTTCATCTTCTTGAATAAAAAGAAATCTCTAGGGCAGAAATGGAAAAGATATGGGAAAATGTGATATTTGGGCAATTTTCCAACAAATCCCCATAGGGTCCAATAGTAAAATTTATCAACTTTTGAGGTGGCCCGAAATGAAATCGGGGTGGTAAACATTCCATTTTTTAAATCGTAAAACAATAAACATAACAGTAAAAATTGATTATTAAAATTCCTAGGGCAGAAATAATTAGACTCGACCTCGTTAACTTATATATCAAATATATCATAGACAAGTTTTGAAAAACTTTTGAAAAAAATTGTTGGTGCGTTAGCAATTCCGTATTGTGTATTTGCAGTATACTTCTCAAATTTTGGTAGTTAATTTATGCTTCTGGAAAATACAGTCACATATATTATAAATTCACTTGCAGAAATTTCTTTTTCAACATATTTATTTATTTATTGTGATTTTCATTGATACAAAATTTACCATAATAAAAATCAATTTTTTTAAGATTATAAAGTACAGAGATCTATGTAACCAAAGTGATACAGTGCACGTATTTAGGAGCCTTTACATTTTGAAGAAATGAACAATACAAAATTAAAACCTTTCATCCATATCCCATTTTCTGTTCCACAACGATAGGGATCTGTTGCATTTGTTACAATGTCTTCTGTAATTTTATACCAAGAGCCGCTTTCGGGAATGATGTTTATATCACAAATTGGCTGCTCGTTTCGAGCTAATGGAAAATTGGCTTTCCTCAGTGGCAAAAATGGGATTTCTTTGGCCTCGAAATTGCATTTAGATGGCTTTGCCTGTATGAATTCTAGTTGAAATTTAATTATAGAATATATTTTATTAATTTAAGTTTTCAAAGTTCATCATTGTATCTTTCTTTCTAAAAAGCCAGGTTCATTTTATCTACAGAACAGTTACTGTAACCAAATGAAATTATCAACACCTATTGTCCCATTTCAAACACCAATTACAAGTAGAGATTACATGCTTTCATTTCATATAAAACTCTTCCTATGAGATTTCAGATATTAAAAGGAAATTGTCGATTTTTTTAGTTCTGAGAAAAAAAAAATAGATTTTAGTATCAGCAGAACATAAGTTCTTAACTTGAGAAAATTCCGATAGAAATTATCTTAATTCTAGAGCAGAGCTACAGTACAATTCAGCAGCTTGTACTTCGGTACTTAAGCAAAGAAGTGAAATATGAGCCCATAATCGAAACAAAAAGAACACATGAAAAAAGGATTTTTCATTATGTTATTGCCATGTACTTGATGAAGTGCAGTCTGAAATCTCATTTTATGAATCATAACTTACATTCAGTGGAATTGTTGGCTGATTGAATAGGTAGGATAATGCCTTGTAATCGGCAAAAGTCTTATTGAAAGAATATAGCGTAATGATCACCGGAAATTTCGAAGAAATGTAGCGGTTATGAGTTGATAAATGTATTATGCAGCTGCAACATTATTTCTCTTACTTACAATTAAAGAAAGAAATTTATAGTTAAAATGAAATATTAACAAAAGGTGTGAGTAAATTCGCATTGTTTAAATTATAAAATATAAGGAAATGACTGAATAAATAAAATAACATTTTGACCCCAATATTTGAGGAAATCTAATTCCGTAAACATATGACGAAGAAATCTTACACTTTTATTGCATGGAGATAAACTTCAAGAAATTGTTTCAGGAGTATCATAAGAACGCATACTAAAACGTACTATTCTATTTACTTTCTAAATCAAAGTAAAATAAACACATTGTTAAGTAGTTCCTGTATCAGCTAATAAAAAATTATATTTAGTATAATATAATATAAATGAAGTGATATAAATGTTTTATGCTATCGAGTGATTAAATCTCACCTACGACAAACAGCAGAATAAATATACAAGGTAACTTCATGTTTCGAGTCATCGTTAGCAAGTCTAGTAAACGATGACTTATTAGGATTTATATATCATTGGTGGGTCTATGCAATGGATCTTCGTGTGTCAGTCAAAAATACCGACATTGTCAATTAAAATAAAATGACGAACTTCTGTGTGAAAAAAGGTTGTCTTACGTGTTTTGACGTGTTTTGTTATACCCGAATGATGTATAAAATTAGATGAAGCTGTGTCAATAATTGTCGGTAAGCCATTTGGTAAAAATACAAAATCTATGATGGTTTATTTTTTATTTGTATGTTATATTTTCTTTTAATTTATGTATATCTCTTTTCAAAAAGTAATACGCAATGCGAATAATCAAATTGAAAAAAAAATGCATAATTAGATGAGTCTGGGAAGTGGGGGGAAGAGCTTAAAGAGTGTGTCCAATGTGCGTCAATATGTTTTGATAAATATAAAGGTCAAACTGATAACGAAGGAAATATGATTGGAGAATTATAATACCTCCTGAACAGCCCTAGGCGAAAAAAAAAAAATCAATGTGTTTAGCTATTTTATCTAAAATATAATGAAGAGCAACCTGTTGATAAAGCAAGAAATCTGTTTAAAATGATTTCTTTCATACTTTTAGTTATCACGGGTTTTGTTCAATTTCAAATAGGACTTGGTAAGTGCTGTGTATTGTTTTACAAGATTTGCTCGTATCAAACATTATGCATTTATATGATATCGAATTTTTAACATAGGCGACGCAGATCCTTGTGCTGAAGGAAACTTCCTGTATATATTTAATGCTGGTGTTCGAGGAGGATCTTGTAAAAGAATCGAGGGCCAGGAAATATGTGATTTTTATATGGATAGTGGCTGGTATAAAGTTAAGCATGAAGATGATACAGTAGCCAGGAAAATGATTGAACAAGGAGTAAATGCAAAATTTTGTGGTACAACTTATCCTGTCTGGTTAAATGGTAAGGCATAATAGTTTGTGTACAAATTGCCTTTTGCTTTTTATATACTCAAGGTAAAATGACAACAAAATATTTTTTAAAAATAAATTTGAATTTCAGGAACTCATCCGAGCATTGGTGATGGAATAGTAAACAGAACAGCTTGTGTAACTGGGCGAAATAGTCTCTGTGATAAAGTTTACAAAATTCAAATCAAGGCATGTACAACAGGAGACTTCGTATATAATTTACAAAAAACAAGTGCTTGCCCTGAGGCATACTGTTTTGGTACGTGTAAAAATTAATAATATATAATTTAAAAGGTACATGTATAAAAAATATTCAAGATCGGGTTCATCTTATTAAAATTTCCATGTCTCCCTTGCTCTTAATTTGCATTTTTTTAAAGAATAGACTATGAATTTGATCTGCACATGTTATTCCTTTTTCAACAGGGCAAAATAAACCATGTGCAAGACCAAGTGAGTTTGAAAATATAGCACTTTAGCCAAAATCATATTTATAGAAATTCATTCCAGGAATCATCTGCTTAAATATATATGTAAATGCATGGAAGTTTAGTACACGTAGGTTTTATTAATACGTCATACTTTTTAATTATTCTACACAACAAAGACCCATGTCAAACTGGAAACAGCAGGATCCTACATGCTGGAAATGACCGTTCAACGACATGCAAGGACACTTCCATGAAATTCTGCGATGATTACATGAATGGATTTTGGTACAGGGTTCAAAGAAATGGAATTGACTTAAAAATGCCATCCAAATGTCCAAAGCAGTCTAGTTGTGGTACAAAATTCCCAATATGGCTGGATGGTGAGAAAAAAAAATCCTTGCCTTTAATCAACATTATCCTTTTCCTTCATCAAACACAAAAATAAATTAATGATTTAACATATATGGCAATTATATATGAAATTCAGTTTGAAAAGAAAGCATATACTGCGATGGATTCAGCATAATTTCTAAAAATCTTTTCTTTTATGGATATCAAATTCTTAGAAAATGGTATTGTAGGTAATGAGCCAACCGTTGATGATAAATATGTGACCCGGAGAGCATGTGTCAATCAGGGAAGTTCCTGCCAATGTACGAAGTCATACAACATAGAGATCAGGAACTGTAGTACATATCTTGTATATAACCTCACCTCAACATCAGAATGCCCAGAGCGGTATTGTTTTGGTATGTACCATCACCGTAAAATTGTTTTGATTATATTTGATTTTTTTATTGATTTATTTACAAACAAAATATCAGAAAAAGCATTGACTCTAGGTAGTTATATTTGAAAGACTTTTTTTCAAATTCATATTCTAACATACTTAGTACTTTTTCGACTATGAGAGTTTACGTCTTATTATTTGATGAGAATACATTCTCAAAACATAATTCAAAATTGTAACTATGAAAATGAAAATAACTATTTTTAAATATGATGCTTACATACTTAACATTAATTTTTGCTAATACATGTATGTTACATTCCAATTCTTAATATATAAATAAAGAATTAAAAAATAAACTCGACAAACCTAGGTAAAACTTTGATACCTCGTGTTTTTATGCCCCCATAAACGAAGTTTCGGGGGTATATAGTTTTTGTCGTGTCCGTCCGTCTGTCTAGCTGTCTGTCTCTTTGTCCGCAAAAAGTTTAACCTTGCCCATAACTTTTGGTTTAGTGGAGCTATGGCAATAATATTTCACATGTATATTCCGTGTGAGAAAACCTTTTTTTGGGTACCACCAAATTTGACCTCGATCTTTTGACCTTGACCTTGGAGTTTGACCCACTTTAACACAAAAATGTTGAACTTTTACTTTTGCCATATATATAGAACAGTAAATAACAGGGCATTTAAACTTGATACATATACTTCTGTGTATAAAGACCTCTCATTGGATACCAACAACTTTGACCTTTGGACTTTGACCTTGGACATGTCTGTACTTATGAAAAACTTTAACCTTGGCTATGAATTTTGAACGGTAAGTGCTAGGGATTTCATGCTTCACATATGTAATTCCTGTGAAAAGGCGCTTTATTTGGTTACATAAACCTTGACCGTTTGACCTTGACCTTGGAGTTTGACCGACCTTAAAACACAACTTTGAACATAATTTTTGAAGGGTTAGAACCAGGGCTTTCATACTTCACATATTTAATCTTTGTGACAAGACCTTTCATTTGATAACAAGGACTTTGACCCTTGGAATTTGACCTACTTTTTACAAACTTTAACATTGGCCACAACTTTTGAACGGTTAGGGCCAGCGCTTTCATTTTTCCCATATGTAATCTTTGAGACAAGGCCTTTCTTTAGAAACCAGCAACCTTGAACCTTTGACCTTGACCCCGGAGTTTGTCCTACCTTTTAAAATGTTAACATTGGTCATAACTCTTGATTAGGTGGTGCTAGCGTTTTATATTTAACATTTGTATTCCTTGTAAGCCTTACTTTAGGTACCAACATATTTGATCTGCATTTGAGAAAGGTTAACCTTCGCTATTTTGCCATATTGGGGCATCAGTGTTTCACAAACACACCTTGTTCACATAGGAATACATATACATGTATGTGTATAAAATGAAAGAAAATTAAACGAAGAAGAGTATTGCCAAAGTTACTCAGATGAGTGTTGTGCTCCATGGACCTCTTGAAAACAATTAACTAATCAAATGGTAGATAAAGGGCAGATGATACAAACAAACTTATGTCAAAAGTATATAAACAAGTTGCTGTCCTTTAAAAAAGGACTACAATACGTAGACCATATGCATGTTTTCTTTTAACCGAAATTCAATTAAAGAAAATTTGTTAAGTTTATTGGATATTAATGTAGGTTCGTTCGCATTTTCTACAGTGATCTCTCTACTTTGACCGATAGTACTTTCATAGCAAAATTGTTAAGTTTAATCTCCGATTGGCATATAGTTTTGTTATTTTCAAATCCAGGCTATTTTGATACATATATAACCTATAATGGCTGGTAATGAACATACACCTGAACTGAATTGAACTGAACCGATTTTTTTTTAAGTTTCAAAAATTCAGTTCAGGTCTGTAGTACGCAGAGCCCCCCCCCCCTCTCCCCCACATGGAATACCGTTGCTAAAGGCTAGTATCAAGCTGTATTTGAATCTATATATATCAATTGTTTTGCGAGTTTTGATGCACAAAATTAATGCCGATGAAGACTTGTTTTATCTTTTAAAAACATACAACTGGTATGTATGAAGCTTTTAATTCAAGTTGTAAAGTTATCTATAGATAACAACTTGAACGACTAATAGATAACTTAACAAATTGAATTAAAAACTTCATTCAACGACTAGTTCTAGGTTTTTAAAAGATTCAACGTTAGCTAAATGTTAGTTCTTCATACTTTTTAAAATGCTTGTGCCATAGATTCAATGTTTAATTCGTGTGTGTTTAAAAGTATGTGTACAAGATTAAAATTTGGATCCGCCAATGAACTCTCAATCGCATCATTTCGGGTCTTTCTGTCTAATGTCGGAAAGCTAGTCGAAAAGGCCCGAGAAGTTGCGATTGGTGAAGCGGAGTCAGCCGAAGATTGCCGATTTGAACTCTCTAGAATTCTCGCGCATGCGTAGGCTGGCGTATGCCCAGGGCATCCTGTTTAGCCTCGCTTATATATTTACTACGTGGACCTCAGGGTCCAAGCAATAACAACTTGAGTCACGTTTCAATGAGTAAAATAAACAAGTTTCACAACGGTATTTCCATTTTTTCATTCAAAAAAAAAAAAATAGAATTTTAAGTGACAAATTTTTGTATAGATTCATAAGAATGGTTGCAGAAAAGGAATATAGAGGAAGGTTTACCATTCATGTATATTTTTGAAATTCATTATTTTCAACATTTGCAACAACGAGGAACCTAAAATATATACAAATCCAGGCAATAATGTTTTGTTTGTTTCATTTTACTTCAACACCCCTACTAACGTGTTCGGAACTTTTTTTTATTTTTCGGTGTTCTGCAAATTATAAAACCCAAGAAGTTCAAAGTAGCTCCAGGCAGTAGTTCTGGCGAGAGTCAGCGAGACTACAGCGAGATAGGGTAAATTACTCGCGAAACTGTGGCTAGGAAGTGACTAGCACGTAGGGACAAGGTAAACTGAGAAGTTATGTTGTGTTTTAATTTTTACCACCCTATAATTTCTGTGGAAATGTACTTCAATTTCATTTGAATTCATTCAACTTTCATAAGATATATATTTATGCGCCCGGATCAATGGATCCAGAGCGTATATTGTTTTTGTCCTGTCTGTTAATCTGTTTGTCTGTATGTCTGACTGCTGTCAACTTCTCTATAACTTGTGAACCATGAGAGATAGAGACTTCATATTTCGAATGAATGCATACTCAACTAATAAAGTTCTTTCAAATGACACCAAGGTCAATGATCTTGTGACCTTGACCTATAAGTTAAAAATATCTTTTTCGACTTTTTGCCTTAAATTTTGAAGCATAGGAGATAGAGACTATATATTTGGTATGCTTACTGATTACTCAACTGATTAAATTCTTTCAAATGGCCCCAATTCAATGACCTTGTGACCTTGATTGTGACCTATATGTAAATTTCGATTTTTGCCATATTTTTTTAATCATAGGAGATAGAGACATTATATTTGGTATGTATACTCCACTATTTAAGTTCTTTCAAATGACATCAAGGTTAATGACCTTGTTACCTTGAGTGTGAGCTACCGGTATATAACAAAATAGCTTTTTTAAAACTTTGTTGTCGCGTATAGTGTTTCACTAACACATCTTGTTTCTATGATATTATTTTTCTGCATTAATGCATTTAAATTTCTTTTTGGACAAATATACATGTATTTGAAACCGGGACTATATTGTGTATCGGCAGCTCAGCAAATGAGGCACAAACATGGTTTATACGACAAATCAGATGAATGAGAGAATTACATTAAGGGCTTCTACGGGTACTACAGGTATTTCACACCTGAAAAAAAGATAATGGCGATGGGAAAGGCACAAAAAACATTTTACCATTCATTTAGAAAAACAATTTTAATTGTTTCTTCTATTATTTCCATGATATCAATGTCAAGTGAATTCCCTGGCCAAAAACACATGTGATCATGGGTATTGTCTGTTTAAATGTCAGAAGATGCTGTTCGGTTTCCTTACCCTTGAAGCTCTGGTGTTCTGAACTCGACGCAAACTACATTTTATTATATCTATTTTCTAGTTAACAACAAATTAAAAACGCCGGTGACTGCTTTCATGATTTCTAATCTTTGTATTTTTTCATATTAAAATTTGATATCGATCATAATTTGACCTGAACCACGTGTTCGAAGTAAAATTAAAAAAAAAACATGTATAGTTAGCGTAAACGTTGCTATTCATTGAACGATTGGTCAGTTGATGCGTGGTGAGATCTGCCGTGCACATTAATAACAATACCATATAAGGTATACAAAGGTTTGTTCGTGTAAATGATATTGTAAACACATTTTTTTCTACTATGGTATCGGGCTATTTTGGGGTAATTGCCTCCAGTGAGCTCCAATTTTTGCCATAAATTATCACAAAAGCAAAGATAAAGTATATTGATTTGACCCCCCTCCTTTATTTACAGAAACATGAAAGCCCTAATTCAGCAAGATCTGGGAACACATTTTTTTACAGGACATGTATTCAAAAGAAACAGACCATAGCATTTTCCATTTTATTGCCAATGCATAAAACCGGGTCTACCCTGTAACTTTTGAATGGGTCAACCTAAACCATGTGTCTTGAATTTGAATCACAATAACATAAGTAGGGGTGTAAAAGAGATTTAAAATTAAATGGTTTCAAGCAAAACTTTGGAAAGCAAAATTATCGGATCAAAAAAAATTTCATTTCATTTTATTTTCATTATTAGGTGATAGTGGAACCTGTCAAAAAGAAGAAAATAAAGGTACGATATATAAAAAAAATATAAATAAAAAATCACGAGATTTGACATTATAACTAAGGTACAGATTTTACCGTCATTTCTTTGCTTTAGATGCTCGTTCCGATTTTATGATATACGTGTATGGAAGTGTTGCAGCCGTTTCCATTCTGCTATTAGTCTCGGGAGGTGCAGGTTACTTTTGGTACAAAAAAGCTCTAAGGTTTGTTTTCTAAAGATAGACAGGTGTTCAAGAAAAGAACCACAGATACAAGTCAACAAATCAATATTGATAATTTGTACTTGTTTTTGTAGACTACGCAGGATAGAGAATGGAAAAAAAGAAATCTGTGAGGAAAAAAAGAAGCATTCAAAAAACAATGCATAACACTTGACTTAATTGTCATAAATATATTTCTACGATAATTAATCTACATAATTATAATGAAAATGTTATTCAGAGGATCTAATTGTGATGACAATACAGAACGTTATTGTTGTATATTGTTTGAGAAATTGTTTTTTTTTAGTATTTTTTGGATTATTTCCTTACTTCCTGACATTGAAATGAAAGTGACTAACCTTTGTTTATAGATTTGTATTTATACACAAAATTGATTTAAGAAAATAAATAAATCCTGTCGAGGAAATCGTGATGTGATTGCCAATTTCTGTATTTGACATTCATTGATGTTTAATTTAATTAAAACAGATTCTCTGACTAGTTATCAATGAACTAATTTATAACCTATAAACTTTTCAGTTCACCAATTTTTTTTATCCGTTAGTCTGTATGTCTAACTTAGATTGATCCACCTGTTTTAAAACATTTGGTATTTGAGTATTCTATTTGAGTATTCACCGTTTACGGTAGCTCAGTCGGTAGAGCGCTCGCTCCGTGATCGGAAGGTCGTGAGTTCGTATCTCGGCCGCGACTGACCTAGTCGTTAAAATGGGTAGCAACTGTTCCTTCGCCATGCGCTCGGCACTTTAAAGTGAAAGTTGCGGGTCCTTCGGATGAGACCTTAAAAACCGAGGCCACGGGTCAGCGGCAGGCGTTGGCACGATAAAGATCCCTCACTGCTCAATGGCCCTGAGTGCCGAGTAAAGGTCAAAATTTGAAGCCCTTCACCGGCATACGGTGACGTCTCCATATGAGTGAAATAATCTCGAGAGGGACGTTAAACAATATACAATCAATTAATCAATATTTGAGTATTCTAAAGACCTACATATCCTTTTTAAGTCTGATTGGGCACAAAATGGGCGTTCAGATTTTAGAACGCAGTTCGCAGTTCGCTATTCGCAATTCAAAAGTAAACTGCGTTCTAGAACGCAGTTCGCAATTCAAAATTTAAACAAAGGCTGTGTGGTCTAAAATTTTGGGGGTGGGTTACTAGGGGTCAGTTACCACTTCTGTGAAAAAATGGTGATGGTAACATCTCTAGTTTCCGAGATATGGCCCTCCAGTCTTTATCCCTACTATATAATACTATACAAATAAACATCGGGCTGGGGGACATCGAAGTCCCCTACCTTGGGCTCTGAAATTTTGTGGGAGGGGTACCAGGGATCAGTTACCACTTCTGTAAAAAAAATGGTGATGGTACCATCTCCAGTTTCCGAGATATGGCCCTCCAGTTTTTAAACCTACTATATAATACTATACAAATAAACATCGGGCTGGGGGACATCGAAGTCCCCTACCCCGGGGTCTGAAATTTTGGGGGTGGGGTACTAGGGGACAGTTACCACTTCTGTGAAAAAATGGTGATGGTACCTTCTCTAGTTTCCGAGATATGGCCTCCAGTTTTTAGCCCTACTATATAATAATATACGAATAAACACAGGGCTGGGGAACATCGAAGTCCCCTACCCCGGGGTCTGAAATATTGTGGTCGGGGTACTAGGGGTCAGATACCACTTCTTTGAAAAAAAGGTGATGGTACCATCTTCAGTTTCCGAGATAAGGCCTTCCAGTTTTTAGCCCTAGTATATAATACTATACGAATAAACATCGGGCTGGGGGACATCGAAGTCCCGTACCCCGGGGTCTGAAATTTTGGGGGTGGGGTAGTAGGCGTCAGTTACCACTTCTGTGAAAAAATAGTGATGGTACCGTTCTAGTTTCCGAGATATGGCCCTCCAGTTTTAACCCTCTTATATAATACTACATGTATATGAATAAACATCGGGCTGGGGGGACATCGAAGTCCCCTACCCCGGCTTCTGATATTTTGAGGGTTGGGTACAAGTTCCATATGACACACCTGAGTTATTTAAACCATGCTCTTCCTTACCCCTTCTTAAGCTTGTTGTTACCAAACCCCTACCACCAAAGGTAATGATTTAGACAATCTACCATAAGATTCTTGTATTTGAGTTTTAGTTTATCTGCCCCTGACGTTCTTGAGAAGAATTTAAAGGATTTTCACATATATTTCAATGCAAATTTTGATCCCCTATTCTGACCCTCGGTTAGAGTCTCCAGAACCCTATTCTTGTCTTTTCGTGATGATCCCCACTTGCAAGGGGACCTGGCCCTTTAATTTAATAATTTTAAGTCCCTTTAAACAAGGATGCTCTCTACCAAGTTTGGTTAAAATTGGTCCAGTGGTTCTTCAGAAGAAGTTGAATATGTGAAAAGTTTGCAGACGACGACGGACAACGGTTATCAGGAAAGCTCACATAATTTTTATGATTTTCCAAAGGAAATATATATGCTGAATGAAATACAAACAATTATAGCATAGTTTGCGGGGCAAAATTTGATAAAAAAAGGCACTTAAACTTGACAAATTTATGAAGGAATAAGAGACTTTTGTGTCATTAAGAGTTATCTCTCTTATCAGAGTATCAATGTACCTTAATGAGACTTTCACAGAATTTTTGTTATATATTGCCATTGTGGCCTCCTATTTTACTTTTTGATTGGACACATATTTTTGGTTTTCCATGGCAAAACATTGACAGTGCCATTTTTCTTTAGTATTAAAGAGTACCCATCTCTTATCCGCAACTCCTCCTATACCACGGAATGAAAAGAACTACGCACACTAACTCTTGATTCCTGCTTACATTTTAAAACCATTAAATTCAATATTGATGACATTTGGCCATAACATATTTGTTTAATACAAAGAACAATTCAATGATAATTGATCATTTATTTATCACCAGTGCTAAAAAGTAAATCATACTAGTTCCAGCTCTTCAAATTAAGGGGGTATGCGATATTTTTCACTGAAATTGGGTTAAAGAGCATCACCATATTCTGAAACAGTCTTGGATATGAATAAATGTATCTAAAATCTTTTCATATGTTTTATGTATACAAAAGGAAGCATATATTTTAGTAAAAATACAATGTTTCAGTTGTAAAGCACTTTGAAATTTGCTGAAAAAAATAAGTATTGTTCTTGTTTTTTGTCTATAAACATATGCCCCCCCCCCCCCCGGTAAAAAAAAAAAAGGCTTTGGTGTAAATTTGTGAAATCACGGCCCAAATTACCGGCCGTAAAAAGGAATTTTATTTCACGAGGGGGGGGGGGGTAGATGCTTTAAATTTTCCCTCTTTTCCGTGTGCTATATTGAAAAACACGAGTTTTACCCAAATGTTAAAGTTTTCTCTCATTGGTTTGCCAAATAAACAATGTTTTATGAAATATCAATACCAATATAAACGTAAAAAATAATTCAAATATCCAAACTTTTGAAAACTGACTTGGAGGTAGGCAGGAGAATAATACTAACGTTCGCAGTTCTTTAATAATACTTACACATATTCATTACATAATGCCATTGTGCTCCTCATATTTTACTTTTTGATCTGACACTTATTTCGGCTTTAGCTCAGTTCAAAGCTCAGTTTTAAAGTAACTATCCAAGATATTTTCATCAAACTTCGTATGCTGATAGATATTGAATAGAGCTATGCAACTGCATCAACATTTTTTTACCTTTCCTTTGACATTGACCTCACTTTTTTTATATTAGTGTTTAGCTCAGTTTTAAAGAAACTATTCAAGACGGTTTCATCAAACTTCACATGTTGATACATACTGATGAGAGCTATGCAATTGCATCAACGTTTAACTTAATTGACCTTAACCTCTTTTTGACCTTGATCACACTTTTCTTAAATTAGTGTTTAGCTCAGTTAAAAAAAAAACCATCCAAGATATTTTTTTCAAACTTCATGTACTGATACATAATGATGGGAAATTTTCAATTGCATTAACATTTTAGACCTTGACCTTTCCTTTGACCTTGACCTCACTTTTCTTAAAGGAATGTTTTGTTAGTTTTAAAGATACCATTCAAGGTGGTTTAATCAAACTTCACATGTTGGTACATACTGATGAGAGCTATGCATCTGCATCAAACTTTTTGACCTTGACCCTTCCTTGACCTTTACCACACTTTTCTTAAGTTTGAAAGAAACCATCCAAGATTTTTTATCAAACTTCATATACTGATACATACTAATGAAAGCTATTCAACTGCATCAACATTTTTGACCTTGACCTTACTTTTCCAAAATTACATGTAGTGTCAAACTTAATATGCTGATACATACTGATGTAAGCATTACAACTACATCAACATTTTGTCTTTGGCATTTCATTTGACCTAGAACTCATTTTTATCAAATTGTGTTTATGTTAATTTAAAAGAAACCATTCATAATGTTTTTTTCAACTTTATATGCTGATACATACGGATGAGAGCTTTTCTACTGTATCACAAGTTTTTGACCATGACCTTTCATTTGACCTTGACCTCACTTTTCTGAAACTTCATATGCTGATACATACTGATGTAAGTAATTCAACTGCATCACTTTTCAAGATATTCTGAACAAATTTCATACAAGTTTTCATGTTGATTTACTAATACCCCGATATACCTTCGGCGGGGCATTTATGTCCTATGGACATATATCTATTTTCTTCCTGTGACATTGAACGTGCACAATAAACCTTGAATAAAGATCAAGTCAAACCCTCATGTCATTAGCAATCTTTGTATAAAAGAAAAACCCACCAAATTTATCCATAAGTAAGATATGGACTAGATCACAAATTATGCACTTTTTCTTTTAGTTACATTGAACTTGCACAAATTAATTTGAATCAAGATCATGACTCACCGTCAAGTAATTAGCAATCTTTGTGTAAAGTGGTAGATTCAGGTTTTTTGCATAGAAAATATAATTATAATTAATTTCTTAAAGTTGAACTTGAACTTATAATGTACAAAATAATGTACTTAAGTCAAGTCATGGCACAACCTCAAGTCATAAGCAATCTTAGTGTGAAATGGAACTCACTAAGTGTATACATAAAATATGGGCCGGTGTAAAGACGAATAATGACCCCCATCGAATAATGACCGGGGGTCATTTTTCGCTGTCGAAAAATGACCCCCGGTCATTATTCGACGTAGAAAAATTACCCTTTTGCCCGTAGAAAAAGTGTCACCACCCTAAAAATTTGCAGAACCCACGTGAAGAAAAATGACCCCCGTAGAAAAATGACCCCCTGTAGATTAAAGCTGAAAGTTTTAGGGGGCAAAAAAAATTAGATAAAGAAGCATATTGGCCAAAATGCTCACCTGAGCTTATTGGGAATAAACTGATGATATGTTGATCTCATAACATTATACAATTATAGCTATATTTTAAGGTCAATGCAATGATTCAGAATCTAAAGGAGTAAAAGATTTATTAAGCCTTAAGGGTTAGGTATACATTGCTTTTTGATGGTGGAAATCATCGAACTGAGAGAAAAAATCAGCAGTATTATATATTATTATATCCTCCGCTTGAAAAGCGGGAGGGTATATAGTGATCGGGATGTCCGTCCGTCCGTCCGTCTGTTACGCTTTGAGGTATCCATTTCTTATTCGCAAATCCTCATATTTAAAAAGATGTGTTTGTGAAACAGCTATGCCCCTGTATGGCAACATAGCGAAGATTAGACTTTTCTTAAATGCAATTTAAATTTATTGTTACCCGAAGTAGGGTCTTGTGACAAGAAATACAACTGCAAAATAGGAAAGCCCAAGCACCACTTGTTCAAAAGTAATGGCTAAGGATAAGTTTTTGAAAGGTAGGTCAAACTCAGAGGTCAAAGTTGAAGATTTCTTGTGAAGTATGAATACCCTAGCCCTTACCGTTCAAAAGTTATGGCTAAGGTAAAAAAAAAAAATCATAAGTACGGAAATCTCCAAGGTAAAGGTCAAAAGGTCAAAGTTTTTAGTATCCAATGAAAGGTAATGCCAAAAAACTACATAATTATTTAAAGTATGAGAGTACTAGTATCTACCGTTTAAAAGTTATGGCCAAAGTAAAAATTTGACATTTTTGTGTAAAATGGGACAAACTCCAAGACAAAGGTCAAATTTGGTGGTACTCAAAGTAAGGTCTTGTCACAAGGAATACACATATTAAATATGAAAGTCATAGCTCCAATAAATGAAAAGTTATGGTCAAGGTTAAGGTTTTTGCGGACAAACAAACCGCCAGATAGACAGACGGACATACAGACGGACACAATAAAACTATTTACCCCCGAATCTTCGATTACACGGACATGAAAAGAAATGGTCTTAAATTAACTTTTCATATTATGATACATTTTAAAGAAGACGTTACAACAATGAAAATGTTTGTTCTGATTTTCAAATTTAATTCTCTGAAACATATACTCAGAACTGAGTACAAGGGTGGAGTAAATCAAGAATTAAGGTAGAACCTATGTCGGAAAAGTCTTTGTCACAAGATTTTCAAACTTTTCAAAATGATAAATTAGTACTTGCTTATCAATCAGTTAAAATATCATGATATGTTTCCTTGTTTTTTAATCTAGAACAGGCTGTGAAACTTGGTATGGTATTTACATACTGCGACTTCACATTTTCAAATATTTTTAGGGGTACTTGTCAGGTAATATGAAAAATTACAAAAATTCTTCTTCAAACACCGTCGTCTATAAACTTTATTAACTGAATAATGTTAAACAATATTTTATCAAGAATTATAATTTCTTTTTTATTCAATTAACATAAAAGATAAGTCCACCATTAAAAAAAATAGTCAAATAAACTCTATTATTTTTAGTCAATTATGCACCCTACATTTGTAAATATTTTTTAGAAGTCTTTGTCACAATGTTTTCAATCTTTAATATGATGAAGAACATAGCCAAATGATTACAAAAAGTGATTAAAATATATACCCTTCCCCTCTAACTAATGAAAGATATTTACCGATACTCATATTCTTGACCTTTTTGCACTTACATGTACACGGGATTTAATAATTAAATGACTGTTTAGGGTTACATTCAGATTAAATATTTATCAGAAATTGTACCTTTACTTTAAAAAGATCATATTTAATAGAAAAATTGTAATCAAACACCAAGAATATGAATAGATAACAAATAATTGTTAAAGGGAATGCACATCATTTCAATAGATGTCACAAAAATGTATACACGATCAAACGATCTACAAAACGTACATCTTTGACTTAGATATATTTCATCAAGATATTACACTATGTAGCTGGCAACTAAAGATTTCTTACGATTTATGCATTCCTTCAAAATGGTTACATACCATTCAAATTATTACGAAAGTTGTATGTACATTGTTATTTCATTACACTAGATAGTCTTGGTTTTGTCATCTTCAGGTCTAGATCTGGTAAATAAAAGGTGCCTACATATTTTCTCTTATTCCAGAAATATATTGCCATTAAGCATTATAAACCAAAAAAAAATATATGAATTGCATTAAGATTATGTTGGCATGATTGAATTCTGTGAATTTCAAAATGCAGTTTTTTCTACCATTTCTATTGAAGCTGTCAAGTACGGGAAAAAGTGGCATTGAATTAATTATGACGTCTTAATGGGTAAGCACAGGTTAAACACATTTACCAGTTATGATGACATACGAAATAGGTTCTACGTTAAAAGAAATGTAATGAATACTGTGTGCTAAATCAAAAGTTTATGTCTACATGTATAGTTTTTGCATTCCAATGACTGTGTATTTTACACTAGCCCATAGCTTTACAGCGCATATTTTTAGGTCTTATACTTACCCCACCCCCTTTCTTATTTAGGAGGAAGTCGATATTGAACAAAAGCAAAAAAAAAAAAAAAAAAAAAAAAAAACGCCCTACCTTCATTTTTCTATAAGAAGGAATTAAAAATAAGCTTAAAATAATCTACTATTCTACTAATTTTTAACTGTTACTTTGCCACAATACTTTCAAGTATACCTCCACCAACATTTAAAGTATGCTTTAATCTTGCTGAAGTAAATTATATGATAGTACTTGTGTGAAGGCTTCATTTCAATATTTTATCTAGAGTCTCTTTCAGAATTATTGAAAGGTATAGAGTTTTATTTATGTATTTGCTTTTCATTCATTATTATTATTTTTTTTTTTTTTGATTTAACGTAATGTTCTTTTTTTTTGGGGGGGGGGGTTAAAAATTTCCTCCTCTTTCATTGTCAAATAGGATTTGCCAAACTTAAATAAGCTAAAAGTTGAAATAAAGGAAAATTTGATTTTTCCTATTAAAGATTATATAAACCTGATTTTTGCATGGTTTGATTTCTAAAAACAAGTGGAATATCATTCTTTAAGCAAACATTATAAGGAGGAATATTAAAAAGAAATTTTATTTACTTGACAATTAAAGAATCTCTTTTCAAACACAATTTTAGCATTGAAAGACTACGTGAATCTCTTAATCATTTCATACGACTTTTTGTATTTTTCTGGTTACAGAAAATGTAAAAATTAGTTTCGCTGTAAAAAAGATATCAAATAGTGTATATTTTGTATCACTTTAAAGGGGGTCATTTTTCAATGGGGGTCATTATTTTATAGGACTAACGTATAAAATAATGACCCCCTAGGACCCTTTTTCTACAAAAAATGATTTTTTTTCTACGGGTGGGGGTCATTTTTTGTCGTTGAAAAATGACCCCCCGGTCATTATTCGATGGGGGTCATTATTCGTCTTACACCGGACACGAATTATGAAAAAGTTTCTTCCAGTGACCTTGAACTTGCCAAAATTACCTGGCACATCCTTAGGTCATGAGCAATTTTTGTAGGGAGACGTAAATTCATAAGTTTCACCAAAAGATACATGTGGACCGGACCCGTTTGCACATGTAACCAGAGAGCTATACAGCTAGACAGACAGCTAGACGGACAAGTTAATTCGTATATACACCTCAAAACTTCCGTTTGGTGGATAAAAAGATGAAAGAGAAAGCTTATGGCTGATACCAATTTTTTTTTTTTCAGTTTTTTTTTCTGTAAACAAACGTACCTAGTAGTCCTTTCATACGGTCAATCCATTTATATATCGACTCCACAAAAAAGAGTATTTTGAATTTCTGTGAAGTCTATATACACAACTATATCTATGGATAAACATCATGAAAGGGCAATATCGGTATAATATCAAACAAAAGTTGATAATGAAATTTTTACAACTTAAAAAAAAAATGAACTGCTATGTAAAATTTTCATATTCATGGAGATAGAAATCTAAAAATAAATATAAGAACACTTTTATTAGGGCCTATAAATCATATCCAAAGATATCCTCTAAATACTGAATATCCTCTTCTACTTTAATTATTTTTTCAATTCTTCCTCTGTAACCCTCCCCCTTTTTTTGATTGCTGGATTCTTATTAAAATGGTAAACCGCAAATTCCCCAATTACTAAATTATACACATGTACATATAGATCTAATCTGTTATATTTTAGTAGACATATTTTTGTTAAAAAATATAACTTCGAAATGACTATTTAGTTGAAATGAAATTTCAGAAGTGAATGACATTACAATTATTGAAATAAAAAATAAAAATCAAAATAATCGGAATATAAACCCGAGTTCTTTTTTCCAATTTCTGATGTAAATACAGAGACAATGCAATAAATTATTTACAAGTATTACATGTGTAAGCTAAACATAGTTTCGTATAAAATCCAGGGGATTTTTCCTAAGAAAAGAATGACAAGAAGGGATTTGCCTGCTATTTATAGGAATGAAAAACATGTATTCAAAATATCGAGCCCGATGTTTATTCGTATAGTATTATATAGTAGGGCTAAAAAGTAGAGGACCATATCTCGGAAACTAGAGAAGGTACCATCACCATTTTTTCACAGAAGTGGTATCTGGCCCCTAGTACCCCACCCCCAATATTTCAGACCCCAGGATAGGGGACTTCGATGTCCCCGAGCCCGATGTTTATTCGTATAGTATTATATAGTAGGGCTAAAAAGTAGAGGACCATATCTCGGAAACTAGAGGTGGTACCATCACCATTTTTTCACAGAAGTGGTATCTGGCCCCTAGTACCCCACCCCCAATATTTCAGACCCCAGGATAGGGGACTTCGATGTCCCCGAGCCCGATGTTTATTCGTATAGTATTATATAGTAGGGCTAAAAACTAGAGGACCATATCTCGGAAACTAGAGATGGTACCATCACCATTTTTTCACAGAAGTGGTATCTGGCCCCTAGTACCCCACCCCCAATATTTCAGACCCCAGGATAGGGGACTTCGATGTCCCCGAGTCCGATGTTTATTCGTATAGTATTATATAGTAGGGCTAAAAAGTAGAGGACCATATCTCGGAAACTAGAGAAGTTACCATCACCATTTTTTCACAGAAGTGGTATCTGGCCCCTAGTACCCCACCCCCAATATTTCAGACCCCAGGATAGGGGACTTCGATGTCCCCGAGCCCGATGTTTATTCGTATAGTATTATATAGTAGGGCTAAAAACTAGAGGGCCATATCTCGGAAACTAGAGATGGTACCATCACCATTTTTTCACAGAAGTGGTATCTGAGACCTAGTACCCCACCCTCAATATTTCAGAGCCCAGGGTAGGGGACTTTGATGTCCCCGAGCCCGATGTTTATTCGTATAGTATTATATAGTAGGGCTAAAAACTAGAGGACCATATCTCGGAAACTAGAGATGGTACCATCACCATTTTTTCACAGAAGTGGTATCTGGCCCCTAGTACCCCACCCCCAATATTTCAGACCCCAGGATAGGGGACTTCGATGTCCCCGAGCCCGATGTTTATTCGTATAGTATTATATAGTAGGGCTAAAAACTAGAGGACCATATCTCGGAAACTAGAGATGGTACCATCACCATTTTTTCACAGAAGTGGTATCTGGCCCTTAGTACCCCACCCAAAAATTTCAGATCCCAGGATAGGGGACTTCGATGTCCCCGAGCCCGATGTTTATTCGTATAGTATTATATAGTAGGGCTAAAAACTAGAGGACCATATCTCGGAAACTAGAGATGGTACCATCACCATTTTTTCACAGAAGTGGTATCTGGCCCCTAGTACCCCACCCCCAATATTTCAGACCCCAGGATAGGGGACTTCGATGTCCCCGAGCCCGATGTTTATTCGTATAGTATTATATAGTAGGGCTAAAAAGTAGAGGACCATATCTCGGAAACTAGAGGTGGTACCATCACCATTTTTTCACAGAAGTGGTATCTGGCCCCTAGTACCCCACCCCCAATATTTCAGACCCCAGGATAGGGGACTTCGATGTCCCCGAGCCCGATGTTTATTCGTATAGTATTATATAGTAGGGCTAAAAACTAGAGGACCATATCTCGGAAACTAGAGATGGTACCATCACCATTTTTTCACAGAAGTGGTATCTGGCCCTTAGTACCCCACCCCCAAAATTTCAGACCACACAGCGTATGTTTGAATTTTGAATTGCGAACTGCGTTCTAGAACGCAGTTCACTTTTGAATTGCGAATAACGAACTGCGAACTGCGTTCTAAAATCTGAACGCCCACAAAATGTCCTAGAGTGAAGAGAATTTATTAAGTCGTCAAAATTAGTCACGCCTCTATTCTTTGGGAAATAAGTCAGAAAAGACAATTTTAAGATGGTCCAGAATATCATTTAAAGAACCATTTAAGTAAAAAAAAAAATAACTACCTTTAGAATTTCTGACATGGGTTTATGAAATCCATTAAAACAATAAAATTATATATAATATTTTGTCATACATATTTCTATAATTATAGACAATGTCTTTACAAAAACATGTTTAAGCCATAAATTCCAAAAATTTAAACAGGACCACTTTCAAATTAAAGGTATCCGCAAAGACGGGGACATTCAAACCGCACGGATTTCCTTCCTTATACATTTTCAAAAAATATCACTAAGCATATTTTTGAAGGTGTGTGCATATGTACATCTTGGAAAAGACTACATATTCATGTATTTTATTATATACTTTACTAAAGGTAGACAATAATTGTTTCTTTCAATAAAATTTTAAAACAACAAACAAAAATATATGAAAACTAGTAGGCTAATTGTTTTCGAACAATTAGAGGTCTTTCAACCTTTATAAAATTTCTTTTAGTTTTTATATTTTACTCTTTAAAATTAATCATAAGGAAAACGATTTCAAAAAATGGCTTAATAAACAGAACAATTTCAATAGGTCATTTCATAGAAAGTTGGAAAGACCTAAAACAGAAGAAAATCAATTAGTCTTTACACGGAAAGGTGGAAAGACCTAAAAATACAAGTAAACTTATTGTTCCATAAACAGTTAGAAGCCTTTCCACCTTTTCAAGTGTTTCCGTATCATTAGGGTCGGGAGAAAGAAGAAAAACGCAAAAATTCCAAAAAAAAAAAAAAAATTAAAAGATGCTCCATCAGGTTTCGATCCCTGGACCCTCTGATAAGCAGGCGAGCACTCAAACCACTACGCCACAGGTTCCGTTGATAATGTACTGTGTTATTGTAGATTTAGCGTTGCCGTGATTTCCTTGAATTTTCATTGACCAGTCAAGTAGTACAAGTTAAAAAACGTCTGACAAGATCCTGGGTGTACATATTAGTTTGAATGAGATTGTTTTCGAGTTAAGATGTGAAGGGAAGAGTCTGAGTAAAATGATGATATTGCATTTAACAGGAATACATGCATTTGAGGTTGTGTAGCAATTTATGTGTTTGAAAAAGGTCGCATTTGCTTGACAGATATGGTGAACTCATAGGTAAGAGTTCATAATCATCTCTATTTGAATTGAATTAATATTTACCAGCATAAATTAAACTTGAATAATTAATATGATTAATAAAGGTTCGGAATTTCTGCGTTTTACAGTTTCGGAGGAGTAGCGATAATCTTTTTTTTTTGGCGAAAGGGGTCGTAACTCCGTAAGTTGTCAAAGTTCATATATGCAGGGTCAATTGCAAAAATCTTTTACGGAGTTCATTCTTATCGATTAAAAATCTTTTTGATAAATCTTGAAACTTAAAATCACACGGCGGAAAAATAATTAAAAAAAATTTCAAAAAGAGAAGAAAATAAATAGGTCTTTCCACGGAAGAGTGGAAAGACTTAATAACAAAAAGACAGGAAACGACTAGTAAACAAAGAAAACAGAGCAGGCGAGCACTCAAACCACTACGCCACAGGTTCCGTTGATAATTACTGTGTTATTGTAGATTTAGCGTTGCCGTGATTTCCTTGAATTTTCATTGACCAGTCAAGTAGTGCAAGTTAAAAAACGTCTGACAAGATCCTGGGTGTATATATGAGTTTGAATGAGATTGTTTTCGAGTTAAGATGTAAAGGGAAGAGTCTGAGTAAAATGATGATATTGCATTTAACAGGAATACATGCATTTGAGGTTGTGTAGCAATTTATGTGTTTGAAAAAGGTCGCATTTGCTTGACAGATATGGTGAACTCATAGGTAAGAGTTCATAATCATCTCTATTTGAATTGAATTAATATTTACCAGCATAAATTAAACTTGAATAATTAATATGATTAATGAAGGTTCGGAATTTCTGCGTTTTACAGTTTCGGAGGAGTAGCGATAATCTTTTTTTTTTTTTGGCGAAAGGGTTCGTAACTCCGTAAGTTGTCAAAGTTCATATATGCAGGGTCAATTGCAAAAATCTTTTACGGAGTTCATTCTTATCGATTAAAAATCTTTTTGATAAATCTTGAAACTTAAAATCACACGGCGGAAAAATGATTTTAAAAAATTTCAAAAAGAGAAGAAAATAAATAGGTCTTTCCACGGAAGAGTGGAAAGACTTAATAACAAAAAGACAGGAAACGACTAGTAAACAAAGAAAACAGAGCTAAGTAGTAAAAAGTTTACAACTGAACTTATCGGCATCCTTTTCTTTTTGGATGTAGGTTCATGCATGAAACAAATGTGGCTAATTCGGATGTGTCTTTCATTTCATATCGAATCGACTTATGACTGAAAATTACTACTGTTAAATAATAGCACGTCATCAATATGTCTATATGTCTAGTTGAAGGCTACAGCAAAAAGACTTTTTTCTTCTCATAAAGAAAGTTTTTAATAAATTATTCTGCAAATGAAAAAAAAACAGGTCAGCTAATGATAGAGCCTAATAAACATTTTTGGAATGTCGGAACCTGACAACGTACAGCGGACTGCGGATTTTTCACTTAAGGGAAGTTGTCAAAAAAGTGATTTCAATTTGCAAGAGTTATAACAGTATAAACATTGTGTATAATGAGAGGGGGCTACCCTTCCCCTTTCTTTTTTTTCTACGAATACCCCCCCCCCCAGATCTTTCCGATAGCTTGTTCCATTTAATTAATTAATGACATCATGTAATAGTTTTTCAAAAAAGGATTTCCTGACGAAGCAATCAATATTTAAAGAACATGTTTTTACGTATATCAGTATAATAATAGTATAATCCGTCCATTTTCTGGGGAGGGGGGTTAATGCTTCATAACCTTACAAATTGAATACTTTATACAAAACATCAGTAAGAAAATTGGTTTTAAGATTGGGAGTACACTATGATTAGCAAACAGTTTATCTTGAATTTAGCAGCTCGATTTATATGTCTTAACATCTTTCCTACTCATCAGAAGAAAGGAAATTTATTTAGGAACATTAAGGTAGATATTTATTGTACCTCAAGCAAAAGGAACACAAGTATAATGGACATGCATATGGATAACATTTGAAAGAAGTTAATATATGTATGGCATGATTTTTAAGATTCTTTAGATAATTTTTAATTAATATTAAGAAAAAAAAGATGTGATTGAATAAAGCAAGGGAACTATGGCTTTTAAAACTATATGAATTAACTTAATTAAAATGCATAGGAGATCAGAAATGTCGCAGGACAGCTGAAAATATGATCGGGATTTAACTTTATGATATCAATCTAAATAATTTAAATTAATATCTAAATTGAGACTGACTTAAAACGTATCTTTTTCTGCTTCACTAATTTTGAAGATAATTTATAACGTAACATTCCTTAGAAATGTTTTCTTTTTTAAAATGGGGAGGGGGTACAGCCCTTGCAAAATAAAGTGCTCGAACTCGAAACCCTTTTTCTTGGCAAGGGGGGGGGGGCTTGTCTAGCTGTAACATCTTGGCACCATTTAACTTTAATGCTGAAAATTTTCGGGGTCGACGTACAACAACAAAAGGTCGGGGAGGAGGGGTGGGGAGGGCAACAGCTTTAAATTGACAAATTATATTTTCTCCAAACTGCTGAATACAGTGAAATTTTCGCCCCAGTTTTATTTTCATTCCTTTCGCCCTAAACACAAGTGGACGAATTTAAGACAGGACGAATTCAGAGAAAATAGTATAATTTCGTCCTAAAAAGAGTGAATGGGCGAAATAAAGTGGGGCAAAATTGTTTGCAAGTGTGAATGGACGAAAATAACACGAGGCGAAAATAACCCTGTATACAATATTTAAATTTGTTTCCCTTAGAAAAAGTGACTTCTGATGTTATCAAAATAGAGATTCTTGTGTTTGAACGAAAAATGCGGAGTGATGTTTCGATTGGAATCGACTGTTGACTGGCGCAAAATGATCGTGTCACTCATTTCCTTGAAGACATGTCCAGCAGTGTAAAAATGTATGACGAGAATAAATTCTATGGACGGTATATACATACGCTTTAAAATGTATTTTTATTCGCTCCCCGAAAGTCGCTATTTTTTGCAGTCCGCTGTCCGTAGTACGATGTCAGGTGTTTGAGATGCCGAAAATGTTCAATGTTCCAATCGCAATTAAAACAGATGTAGATTGCTTAGAGACCTTGCTCCAAGACCATAAACTATGAACAGCCTTAAGTCAAAATTTTGATTTTTAATATATTCAGTTTCATTTGATGTATTAATTTAAAACTTTGCAATTGTGCAAAACACTTAAATTCAAATATATAATGAAAATAGTAATTTATCATAAAAATTATTTCAAAAGCTTATATCAATTTGAAATTTTGACTTATGTCTGTTCTCAGTTTATGGTCTTGGGGCTTGGTCTCCGAAAGCTACATAATTTGGGAAATTTGAAACTCTAGTATCCTTTCAATATCAATTTCAATGAAACATATTTAGATAACAAACAGTACTTTTGAGTAAAAGTCAATAAAACAATACAAAACAGGAACAGAGCTAACACGGACCTCCAAAACATCAGAGGTGGTTTAATGGAGGAATGAGTATCTCCAGCCGACCGGTCACACCCGCCGTGAAAAACGTCAGTCAGCATTTTACTCAATGGAAAATTGTATTTTCTGACAAGGCTATGTACATAGCGACCATATAACTTACCGTATAAGTGGAAATTTTAGCGAGACGCAAATTTAGCGATTTCTCCTTCAACATTGGTATTTCATTTTTAGCGAGAAGAAATTTTAGCGATTATAAAATGCTCACTTAAGAAGCTATAACAAATAAAATGCAATCAATTTTTAGCTATATTTAATTTTAACGATCTCAGAACCCTCGCTAATAATGCCAAAATAAAATCCTCGCTAAAATTTTAACTTATACTGTATAAGATTTTGACTTTCAACGAGACTACTGGAGTTTTTGTTACATTAACTTCTTTGTCTACAACTTTTTGCATGAAATCAGTGATTATTTTCTTTTTAAATCGTTAACCGAAATACTTACATGCGAATCCTTCGATATATTGACATTAAAAGTCTTAAATTTTGGCCACGAAAAGGAATAAGTCTTTGTAAAGACTGTGGTGATGTTACTATAGCATTGAATCTTTTGAGATCTTGACCAAATTAGGACTTCCATAGAAGTTTTTTTTAAATACTTCAATAATTTGATGTTTTGAGGTCTATGTTTTGTCGGAGTGTTCCCGATTTGCACACATTTGATAATTATGTTTAGAACAATAGGTGTGAAATGTGTTTTGATAATTATTATAGTCTATGATATCTGGTTAGGATTCACCGGTATTTACCTATGTATCATGAACAGGAAGAATAAATATTTATCTAATGTACAAGAATATTTCTTGGAGAAAGTGTATTTATTGAATATTTAATATATAATTTATTATGTTTAAAAAGAGACTCCCATTTCTTGAAAAAAAATTAATTTTTAACGCTGATAATGCAGAAATTGACACCGATTACCGATTAGTTTCCATGATTTATCATTTAGAATAAATTTTTATGTTATAAAAGTAAAGAAATAAATTAAAACTTTAATGCACATAATAATTTTGTTTTCTCTGCTCTTATTTGGTATTGATTTATGGAGTTTTGCACTTGAGTACTGTTTGTTATCTCCAATATATTGTATTGATGAATCACCACTGGAAGACCAGGACCAGGGCAACTTTTGATGAAAGATTTTTTTAAATTTATAATTCTACATGAGACATTTTCAGTTTGATAAATGACACATTAAGCATTGTGTAAATATTCTATTTGAACAAATGGAATCAATCTTTCAAGATTATCCTCATATTAAAAAAAAATATTTTAAATGTTGACACTAGTCTTTTAATAATCAATAACGCATGGTTTTATCAACATCTGATAAGTAGAAATACACTTCCTTGTCCTCTGTAAGAATTTTAAAAAAATCTAGCACACCTTTACAAAATTATGAAATAATCAGATGTACAATATACTTCTGATTATTTCAGAATTTACAATATATAATTTCAATTTTCCATCTGTTCCCTTTTTAAAGAAATCTTTCAAAGTTATGCTTTGAAAAAGAACATCTCTTGAAGAGAGCACCCCGATAAAAGTATTTTCAACAAGGAAAACAACTTAAGGGGACAAAAAAATGATGTACATTGTGCACATAATAAATTATTTTAATGTAATCTATAATTATTTCATTTAATATATTTAAGCCATTATTTGACATTCCTTTTTAAGCAATGATCGGCTCGAGATGTCATGAGAATTTTTTAATTAGGGAATAACTATCTTCTAATTTGGTATTTGCGACCGTTAATGCTGATTTAACGGTCGCAAACATCAGTTTTACCGGCTCCGCTTACGCGTCGCCGGTGAAATGGATGTTTGCGACCGTTAAATCAGCATTAACGGTCGCAAATACCAAATTAGAAGATTATAGTCTGATTTTTAAAAAGAAGGCTGGAAATAACTTCTAACGGCAAATAATTATTATTTGGTCCAGCATAGTTTTTTAACCTAATTCAAGTATGCTGAAATCGAAAAAATATGCTGGCCTTCATGAAATTGGCTTTAAAAAGGTCAAAATGGCGATTCAAAATGGCGTACATCCAATTTTTCTAATTTTCTTTCAATATCGTTAAAAAAGGAGAAATAATGTGTGAATATCTTACTGAGTGTAATACAAGTTTAAAAATATAATAAAATGCTAACATTATTAGTTTAACTCAGAAAATTTAGCCTTTTTTACACTTAATTCGAATTTTCTCTGATTTATTTGTCTATTGTTTCTTTATTCTTCTTTGTTCAGGATTTTACATTTGCAAATATTCTTACACTGCAGATTTGTATTTTTTCCTCTACATCTCACTATTCTAAAATTGAATAATTGTGCAGCTGTAAGTTAAAAGTCAAAATGGCGATTCAACATGGCGGATATTCCTCTTTTTCAAATTAATTCTTAATTTCGTTTACAAAGGAGAAAGGACTTGTGAATATCTTATGAGCGATGTACAACTATGTAAAATTCCAATGGAACACTAGTATGATCACTTTAAATCGGAAAATTTAGTCGTTTGAATTTTTAATGTGTTATTTAGCTCAAAATGGCAATTCGAATGACGTTTTATACACCCGATTTCGTAAAATACCAAGACTGCTTAATTCTGATTTGTTTTGCAGAAAATAAATGACATGTTTTTCTTTATTCATGAAATAATGTTCAAATATGTAATGAAAGTTTAAAATGAATATTTTCATCAATGACTTAAAATTTTTATAAAGTGGATTTTTGTTTGATTACTTCTTTTATAAAGATAAATTTTTGACGACAATTCCGAAGACATTTCACCTATTATCCGTCATACATGTACATGTATCATGCTTCTTCATATAAAAATTTAATAATATCATACAATAATTGCTATTTTGAGGACAATTTGAAAACTAAGCTACCCCAAGAGCAGTATTCACCGAGCACTAAGGCGAGTGAACATTGTAGTTCGAGGGTTGCTAAATCATATCAGTTGTTGGAAATTCTTGATCTATTTTTATAGTCCAATGTAGAAAAAAAAAACATGTTTATGTTCATGTGGAAGGTCTAGTGCAACAAAACTTAGTATGATTTTTAAAATGATGAACCACGAGCAATTAGAGGGCTAGTAATTGTTACATAATATAAATCTGAATATATCACAATATCCAAACATAAACATATTTAAGAATTATCAGTATAACCATAATTTTTTTTTGATTGTTCAGCTCTGATTCTGTGTCCCTACATTTGCATTTTGTTATTCTCAGCCAAAAATTCAGCTGCATTCTCAAATATTTCATGGTGTGAACGGTCCTCCTCCATCAATTTTGTTTTGAACAGGGTATATGAATTTAAAAATTTTTAAATTTACAAAATCTGAAAGAAGAAAATGTTTGTGTTCAATCCTCCTTCGAATCTTGATACAACTTTACACTATCCTAACGAAGAAGTGTGGATCAAGTTGCCTTGTAAAGTTCTTGGAGTGTTCAAGAAAATTTTGTTGTCAAGAGAAGTGTTGACTAGATCGAAGTCAAGAATAGTTTAGGCCTATTGGTACGAAAGCTTGTAAGTGATAGGAATCATGAGGAATCTACAGGCGCAATTAAATTGCATAATTTTACAACTTTTCTCACCAAAATATGCACACAATGTAATTCCAGATGATGAAGTTTGAGAATTTTCTTGCTAATAAAATGACCTTTCTACCCTAAAAGAAAACAAATTTATACGCGGTCACGAAATAAAGAGCTACAATTGTCTTGAATATCAAAGATTTTTTTATACAACCCCCTCCCGATTGAAAAGCGGGAGGGTATAGAGTAGTCGGTAGTCCGTCCGTCCGTCTTTTACGCTTTGGGGTACCCGTCTCTTATCCGCAACTCATCTCATACCACTGAATGAAATTTGATAAACTTTCACAGAATCTTTATTACAAATTGCCATTGTGCACCTCCTCTTATTTTTTGATCCAACACGTATTTTGGGTTTCACATAGCAAAACATGGACACTGTGTATTCATATGGGTGACGGGGGTATCATTTAGTGAGCCATCTGCTCACAATACCTCTTCTTCGTTTTGCATAAAGTTTTGGAAAACAAAATAGACTTTTAACATTTGAACATAAATGTATTGTTCCTTGAGTGTTGGTTAATTGCATATTGTTTAACGCCGAATCGGCTATTTTTCAGCCATGTTTCGGCGGACTCTCAGTTTAAATAATCGGTTTTTGGAGGATTTTGGTTTCTGTGGTGGCCCCCTGTGAGCTTACTCTTTTTCGAACTCCAGAGAAAAGATCTTTTACGTGCCAAGGGGGTTGTCATCCTTGACACAGGGCACCGTTTTACTTGAGTGTTGAAATACCAAAATTTCGAAGACAGGCTGAAACATATAAAATAAATCTGGTATAGAAGATGTTAGGGGATAATTCTAAGTTCTTATAAGTGCTAAAAAGCTAGAACAAAGTATTAGGAAAAGATTTTCCTCAGTTATATTTGATGATGTGCTAAGGGATGTTGAGGTAGAAATGCGAGTTGATAAAGACTGGATTCAGGAGTGATTTTAGGTGGACGGGGGCTCAAAGGCTTTGGAACACGGTCAAATACGAGGGAGAAAATTTGGAAACTCTTAAGTCGAGTTTGTTTTAACTATTTCCAGAAAAAAAGAATCTTTTCTGATATTTTTTGTTTGGTCATATTTAATGGAATAATCAATAAACTATAATTATATATAAAAAACAAACTGTAATTTATTTTCAAAATTAAGCAGTTTGAGTATTTTACGAAATTCGAGTGAATATGACATCATTTTGAGTTTTGAGCTATTTAACACATTTAAATTTAAGTGTTGTGAGATGTGTATTGTTTCATTATGTATATTATAATTAGTAACATTAAGTTTCTTGAACATTCCAGAGTGGTCAACATGTTTGGTCATTTTATCTAGAACATTCTTAAATTTTGTGTATGTCCAGATTGTTCCAGTAATATCATGTTTTAACAATTTCTAGAATATTCTAGATTTATATTACTGTATAAATACCCTGTCAATTCGATGCATAGAGATACTTTGTCGTATAAGCACTATTGAGATATAAATGGGATATATTTTCACTGGGACATTGTGTGCAGCAACGGACACTCTGATGTATGTATTTTTAGATTCTTGCTAAGTTTGTACTTTATGTTTGATATATTTATTATATATTACTGTAAATAAATTATTGTTAAGTTTAAATTGTGTTATTGATCTTTGCTGGCATTTCGGGTAATTCTGACCCATAACAGAATTGGGGGCTCGTCCGGGATAAAGAATTTCTTGCACTTTTGAAGTTTATTGTCAGAATTTTTGTTAATTGAACCTTAAATTTAATTATAAGCCAGCAGAAATCAACATGGTGTTTTCGGTCACAGACTTTCTTAGTTCACCAAGTGTTCAGGTTTTTGATACGTTAAAAAAGGATGACTTGATCGCATTAGGTTTGCATTTTGGGTTAGATGTTAAATCCTCTCAGAAAAAGCAAGACATTAGAATTAAGGTTGCAAACAAACTAGTAGAAGAAAACATCTTTGAAAAATACGATCTTCCAGAATATACAGTTAAATCAGAGTTAGGCTCTTATAAAATGGCAGAATATCAGTTTCAATTAGAGTTAGAGAAAATGCGATTTGAAAGAGAAAAATTAGAAAGAGAAAGAGAAGAACGAGAGAGTGAACGAAAATTTGAATTAGACAAATTAGAAAGACAAGAGCGAGAAAGAGAGCGTGAAATGAGCTTTGAATTAGAGAAATTAAAATTACAGAACCAACCAGAACCGTCAGTTGTCAAAACTGAATTTGATGCAGCAAAGAATATCAGATTAGTTCCAAAATTTCAAGAAAAATCTGTAGACAAATATTTTCCACAATTCGAAAAGGTAGCAGAGAATCTTAAATGGCCACGAAATGTTTGGTCAACAATGTTACAAAGTGTACTGGTTGGAAAAGCGGCTGAGGTATACTCTGCACTAGGGGTAGTTGAGAGTTCAGACTATGAGAAGGTCAAAGCAGCAATATTAAAAGCATATGAATTAGTACCTGAAGCGTATAGACAAAAGTTCAGAAAGTATAGAAAGTTTGATAATCAAACATTTGTTGAATTTTCACGAGAGAAAGAAAATTTATTCGATCACTGGTTTAGATCTAAGAAACTTGATAAAACTTTTGCTAATTTGCGCCAAGTCATCCTGGTAGAAGAGTTTAAGGAATGTGTTCCTCAAGATTTGAAAACACATTTAGAAGATAAGAATGTGAAAACTCTTGAAGAGGCAGCAGTCATATCTGATACTTATGCTCTGTCTCATAAAAAGAATTTTGTTTCAAGATCTCAGACTAGCAGTAATTCTACCAATTCAGACACATATAAAAAGAGTGGTTCAGGGTCTCAGTCTTTCACAAGTTCCCAGTCTCCATCCCAAGGTGGTTTTAAGTCCGGTCCAGGACGTGTTGAAGGATCGTCTGGAATAGGGTCGCTTCCTACTTGTAGTTATTGTAAGAAAAAGGGTCATCTGATCAGTGAATGCTTTAAACTTAAGAGAAAAAATGATTTTGATAAAACTCAACCACATGCTTGTGCGGCAGTTAGAGGTGATAGAGAAGCCTTAGTTTCGATTTGTTCTGACACTCCTGATGTCCAGGGTTCACAGTCCAGTTCTATTGATTCTATGGAGGATTATAAGCCCTTTATGTCTCAGGGATTTGTTTCACTCGGTGACTCTAGCGAAATAAAACCTGTCCAGATTTTGAGAGATACTGGTGCTGCACAGACGTTATTGTTAGAGGGCGTGCTTCCTTTGTCTGAGCAGACTTCTACTGGTGGGTCAGTTTTATTACAGGGTGTGGAGCTAGGCGTCATTGATGTTCCCCTGCATAGAATTAGTTTGAAGTCAGATTTAGTTACTGGACCTGTTATCGTAGGTGTTCGACCTACTCTTCCCGTTCCAGGCATTTCTTTGTTGTTAGGCAACGATCTGGCTGGTGGAAAAGTTGTACCAGATCCTATAGTTTGTGAGAAGATCACTCCAGATGTCATGTATAATGATGAAGATGATGACATTTATCCAGCCTGTGCTGTTACTAGAGCGATGGCCAGAAGACGAGAAATGGAGGCAGACCATACTCAAGCCTTTGACGAGACGAATTCCTCTGTTGATATTGATTTGAATGACACTTTCTTATCTGACCTTAATGGCACTCAAACAAACATGGAACCACACAATATCAAGAAGCAAGAGAAGAAAGACCTGTTACCAAAATTTGGTGGTGAGGATGATGAGTTGCATCCACTAGTTAGCAAAGGCAAGGACATCCTCAGCCGAGAACGTTTACTCTCTGAACAACATAAAGACCCAGATATCATTCAACTTAGTAAGAGGGCACTTCCACCAGAAGAGGCTACTAAAGTTGGAGAATGCTTCTATATGAAAGATGGCATCCTTATGCGAAAATGGCGACCACCTGATGCTTCTCCAGATGAAGTGTGGCGTGTTGTTCACCAGATAGTGGTCCCAGCTGCTTATCGTCGAGATGTCATGAGTTTAGCTCACGATACACCTATGGCTGGTCATTTAGGTATCAATAAGACTTATAATAGGATTTTGAGTCATTTTTTGGCCTAAGCTAAGAAAGGATGTTTCGAAGTTTTGCAAGTCATGCTATGTCTGTCAGATGGTAGGTAAACCAAATCAGAAGATACCATCTGCTCCTCTCCAACCCATTCCAGCTTTTGAAGAACCGTTTAGTCGAGTATTAGTGGATTGTGTAGGACCTTTGCCTAGGACCAGATCTGGGAACCAGTATTTACTTACCATTATGTACAGCCACTTGATTCCCTGAAGCCATACCTGACTATGGGGCAACCTGGCATGCCTTCTTTGTGTATTTTCAGAACAGATGAATTGTCCTGGTCTACAGTAGATGGATTAAGGTCTCATAGACGTTGATACCAATCTAATTTTTCTCAAACATATCGTCAAGAGTTTTGGTAATGGCGGTGGAGAATTCTTTAGTAGGTCCGAGTTTCCATTTCTTATAGAACATTAGTCTGAGAGTCTTGGGCCTCCGCCATATAAGTCTCTTTATCCATTACTACAACTGTAGAGCCTTTGTCTGCTTTCTTAATTACAATGTCATCCCGATTTTTTAAAGATTGTAAGGCAGATCTTCTTCCTTACTCAAATTGTCGGGAGTTTTGTCTGGCATTGAAAGGAGCTTCTTATTTCTAACTCAACGGCGTCTATACGACTCAAGCGCGCCGCACTTGCCCGGCGTAGGTTCCCAGGCACTCTTGGGCTTATAGAGTTTGTGTTCCTCTAGGTCGTAAGAACCAGCATGGACAACCCATTACCTAACGGGGGCTTTAAAACTTGCTCTGACAGAAGATGTCTTCAATGTAAGCACAGCACTGACACAGACAGTTTTAGGAGCCCTGTTACAGGCCGCAGCTACAAAATACTAGGGAATTTGTCCTGTCAGACTGACAACTGCATTTATCTCATCAGTTGCAAAGTTTGCTCCAAACAGTATATTGGTGAAACAGGAGATCTCCGCAGGAGAGTTAATAACCACCGTCCCATTAGGACCAAAAAACTCAATGAACCCGTTGGGGAACATTTCAACCTTGAGGGTCACAAATGGGAGGACATGACAGTAGTGGTGATTGACCATAACCTAAGATGGACAGATGCTATAGAGAAAAAGCAAAGAGAAGTTCTGGATGCACAGATTGAAGTCATTCCGCCCTAATGACATTAACAAACTGAATGACTTCACCAGAATGAACGTAAACTAGACCCAATTCCTGATGATACTAAACAAGATTATTCTCTCAATTTAGTGTTAACTCTACTGTTAATTTGCGTCACCAACTCTGCAGAAGTTGAACCCACAAAACTATTTATAATTGTTTACGCTTATTGTTAAAAAAATTTTTTTCCCGGTAATAAATCCTTAAATTTATAATGGATCATAATTCATATGTTTAAATATCCCTGCTATATTTTTTTCTTTGATTATTCTTTATTAAGTAAAGTTATGCCATTTTGAGAGAATGGAACACTGTACGATTTACTGATTATCGTAATTAATTAGCATAATTAATTCGTTCAATTATCACAAAACTATTTATTGTTTACGCTTTTTGTTAAATTTTTTCCCGGTAATAAATCCTTATTGTACAAAATTTATAATGGATCATAATTCATATGTTTAAATATCTCTGCTATATTATTTTTCTTTGATTATTCTTTATTAAGTAAAGTTACGCCATTTTGAGATAATGAAACAATGTACGATTTATTGATTATCGTAATTAATTAGCATAATTAATTGTTCAATTATGTAAATGGCACTTCACCTGAGTATACCCGATAGACCAGACAACAAATTTTATAGATGATAAAATGATTTCTTTCTTTATTAGTGTTCTTAATATTTCCAATTCAAAACCAATGCAATTATGTAAATATCTAGTGTTTAGTAGTTTAGTAGTAGTGCTAGTTCTTTTTGTTTCTCTTTTTCCTTTGTTTTTATGACTTTTTCAAACTTTTTTCTTTGTCCTGAGGAAGGGACAGGCGTCCAAAATTTGACAATTTTTATTGTTCATGTCGTTGGTCATTTTAGTGCTTTATATAAATTTCCATCCGTGACCTTGTATCTACTTCATATATCACGACATTTAGGATATACAGTGTTGTTGGTTTTTCAGTGCTTTATATATATATATATATATATATATATATATATATATATATATATATATATATATATATATATATATATATATATATATATAGTTTTGTGCCATGCGGATTGTGGGTTATTTTGCGTCTTTCCCACTCACGTTGTGGGTACCATGGATGGTTTATGGGTCATTATATATTGACCCACAAACCATGTGCCTAAAATTTTGTTTATGACAATAATATAGTAACATATTCATTTTTTACAATAAAAAAATTTTTGACCCATAATTACACAATCAAAAAATGACCCACAATGCAATTGTATATATATGAAATCTTATGTTGCATCGGGAGGATTTTGCGCGTGTCCCACAATATTTTATATACTTTCCCCATGAGTATTGGTGTGATAAGGAGAAACGGCTAGATTTTTATAGCCTGATTTCAGTGAATCATTATTAAATTGTAACGATGTTTTTATTTATATGTATGAGATTTTATTTTCAATGTACTACATTGTATACATCTAAAAGAAAAAAAATAAGGCTAATTTATTTCAAAACTTTTTATCGTACGATAGTTGTGTTCTTCTTAAAGTTTATATATCTAAATATAAATTCTTATAAAGATGTGAAAGAAAGCTTCAATAACACATTCGTTGAAAGAAAAAATGCGACTAAAATGTTACTATAAAGATCGCTCGTGAGATCTATGTGAATCGCGATGTTTCAATAATCAGAAAAATATGTTAGGTTGAAGTCTCAGAAAATCATTCACAACTTTAGGTTTATTCATGAAAAAATATCACACATTAAGATTTAAGGTAAGTGTAATCAAATCAACAATTATTTTACATTTTATAGATGGAAAAGTATATACTCAGTATCAAACGGTGTTCTATATATATATTCAATGTATTGACCCAGAATAATGTATAGTTGCCTGTATTTGGTATCCCGCAATTTCTATATCTTTTGGGGAGGTCAACATTACCGCTACATTGCAAAAATTTTCGATTCATTTACGCTACATTTCTTTGAAATTTCGAATGATCAATACCGCTACATTTTATTAATAAGACTATCATGACTATGGCCGATTAAAAAATCATTACCGATACAAATCGAATCAGCCAGGAATGCCACAGAATTATTCTGACCCACAACTCGCTTCTGAATATTGATCCTGCAACATTATATATATATACTTATAGTTAATGACCTACAGTTCTATCATACATACCTATATAAATCTTAAAATATAAGTTAATTTAAAAAATAGAACATGTATGACAGAAAATGTCTCTTAAAATAAAAGTTGAACTTGGATTAAGTAAAAGATGCTTGCTTTTATGTATAAAGATTAAATACACATTCTGCTGCATCTGACGAAATATTTAAGGAATCACTGTCTAGTTTTGAGAGTATGCCAGGGTATCAACAATAGTGGGAAACATGGGATAATTTGCATAACGGTGAAGCCCGTTTATGTAAAATTATGCCATGTTCCCACTTTTGTTAATCCTGTTGGCATACTCTAAAACTAGACATGCAACCCTAATATTTCCATTTCATTATGAAATAAAATTGTAGATTTAGACTTTAAAAATGTAGACATAGACTATACACCCCTACTAATGTTAAATTCAAGACACGTGGTTTAGGTTGACCTATTCAAGGATTATAGGGTAGAACCGGTTTATAAATAAAATTACCAGTAAACAGGAAATTGCTATAGTCTTTTTCTTTTTGAAAACATGTCCTTTAAAAATGTGATTCTAGGCCTTTTTGAAAGACTTACATGATTTTCAACAGAAATAGGGTGGCTAAAGGGGAGGGGGATAAAACTATATCATACATTTTGGCAAAAATTGAGCTCAGTTACTAGCGACCGATGCACTGGTAAAAAATATGTGTAATTTCATCCACACTGACAGACCTTTGTTTGCCTTATATGGCTATTGATATAAATGCGCACAGAGGATCTTAACACGAGCAACTAACCAATGAATAACAACGTTTACGCTAAATTTATTTTTACTTCGAACACGTGGTTCAGGTCAATCTATGATTGTGTGGAATGGAGTGCAAAATAAAAAAAAATATTCTAATGAAAAAAATACAAAGATTAGAAACTATGAAAGATTTGTTGTTAGCTAGAAAAAAAATGGTTAATAAAATGTATTTTGTGTCTACTTAAGAACACCAGCGCTTCAAGTAAGCATTTAAATGGACAGAACTTTGATCACGTGGCCGAGAATCCACCTGACAATTGTATTCACTGATAGTACAACAAAGGAATTAAGACAGCACAAAATCGCTTTTTTGCAGTATGACTTTGAGAAACTTAGTTTTCCATTATTTATTCAATTGACTTTTTTGTAATTGTGAGCATGAAATGAATAGAATTTTAAGAAACGCCTTTCATTTACTTCCATGGTTTTCTTTTCTTTCAAGTGTAAAATTCCCATAGTATTCGTAGTAACCCATAATGCAATTCTCATTCAGCTGATTGGTCATTCAAAGTCATGTTGGTGCCGCATTTGCTAATCTGACGCCAAAAATATAGTCCCGGTTCCCACGCAAAATTTTGTAGAGAGAAATTTTAATTCATTACTGCAGAAAAGTGTATGATGGAGAATACTTAGAGTTTAAATGAATGTAAGAGAGATCGATTGAGTACATTTCTACATATATTATAGGGTGGTGAAAACTGAAATGCAACATAACTTTTCTGTTTACCATATCTCCACGTGCTAGTCACTTCCTAGCCACATTTCCGTGAATAATTTACCCTATCTCGCTGAAGTCTCGCTAACTCTCGCAAGAGCCACTGCCAGAGCTACCCAGAACACATCGGCCTTTATTATTTGAAGAACACCGAAAAATAAAAGGTTCCGAACACATTAGTAGGGGTGCTATATTCACAAGAGGACTTCCATGCCAATTTAAATAGTCCTCGCCCACTGACGTCAAACACACAGGCAGCCGTACGAGATTTACATGCATATTTGGCATCCTTAGCGTCAGACACAGAGACAGATGCGCACGAGATTTGCATGCGTAGTAGGCCTCATTAGCTCCTGACCTATCGTCCTGCCTAATTTACATTCCGGCAGAATTATCAAGAAATAAACTAAAACTAAAGATTATCACAGAGAAAAAAATTGTTTTTTTTTTAAGACATAACACAGCGGTTCTTGATCATGCACAAATAAAAAAAAATATTGTCGTACTCGGTCTTCTTTGGTTTATGCTTAGTAAGATACATTGCTCAAATTTTATCAATGGGGCTTGGTTCCGTGATCGTGAAATTTTTGTATTGTGTGATTAAATTAACTAATTATATTGAAAATATGAAATCAATGTAAAGTGTTTTTGTAATTGAAAAGTTTGGAAGCAATGGTCGATGTATATTTGTAGGAAATACAAGGCGTAGTCTTTAACTTGAAATATAATTGGTGGAATACAAGACTGGACCCTTTTGTGATTAAGAATATTACTTATATTAACCGCGCCAATTCCTTTATTGGCATATTGAAGTTTAAGGAAAAGACCGATTGTTTTAGCTGCATTTTCTTCCGTGAATTGTGCGGGTTTAAAAAGCCTATGATGTGCAATATCCATAATCACAGAACCGAGCCTATATTCAGGTGTCGAGGAATCTAAATGTGGATGTTACTTAGTCTTTTCAAGAAGACTATTTAAAAGTTTCAAAAGGACATCGTTAAGTTTGGTCGAATATGATGTAGACTTAACTATTGATTTACATAAGGTAATAATGAATAAAGAGACATGTGTATTGCAGGTTTATTGTAAGACAGATGCCCATGACGCTTACGTCTCTGTGTATGGTTAAAAAATCCCATCACATTTACATTGTTACACTGTGGACTGGAAAGATTTCCAACATTATCGACATTGTCATTACATCCATAGCAAAAGGCTGTCCCTAGTTTTCTAATCCAAAATTCTTCTCGTTATCTACGGAAAGGTGTACTCAGCGACGGACTATTTGTGTGGTGAAAAATCTTTTCGAGAATTCTAACTTTCATTGACAAAATAGAATGATCATGTAAATTAAAATGTTTATATAAAAGCTGCTGACCACCATGATTTATTTGAAATCTATGAGTCTGATATTCTTTTGTTGATATGTTACTTGAAAGACATAAATAAGTCCACACAGATTACATTCTATTAAACGCGATAGACAACATTAGAAGATTTGCAGTTCAGATTTTCCCAAGTTTTGGTATAAAATACTCTGTCCAGTAAGATTACTGGTGAAAGAAGTGTCAGTTATCAAAATGTCACAGGTTTTACAGTTTCGCACAATTTTTGAAACCGAAAACATTGGATCGCAAAAGGAATCATCCAATATATTTGTAATAGAAACTTTACACTCTTTCAATTTGGTATATGATGTCTTGGTTTTATACCAAAACTGGGAATTGTCAGCAAATACATTTGACATATGTTTAATATTCCTGAGGATAATCCGAGGGGCACCAAATGAACTCCTTGATTGTGTCCCTTATATACACTCAAAGGATTGACGCCTTTTTTATACTGGGCGACGCGCCTGCCAGTATCATTTCGTTATTATGTGTACTCATGCATGAATAAGTACTCCTCCACGACATGATCCTTCTGATGTTTTGGAGGTGTCCACCAGCTTTTATGTATTCTTTTAAAAGAAGGATATGGAAATAACGAACAGTATTCAATCTTAACGTCCATTAAACAAATATACAAAATAAAAAGAGCAAACACGGACCTCCGAAACATCAGAGGTGTGATCAGGTGCCATGGAGGAGTGAGCATTGCTTGCCGACCGGTCACACCCGCTGTGTGCTCGTTGTCATAATCAGGATATAACGGAAAAAAATCCGTGGTCAATTCAGTGTATAAATAATGAACTAACAATTGGTATGAAAAACGTCAGTCAGCATTTCATTCAATGATAAATTGTATTTGCTGACAAGGTCATTGTATCGACCATAGAATTTACGAAATGATGACTTAAAACGAGACTGTTGATATTCTTGTTTCATCAACTTGCCTGTCAATAATTTACCTCGTTTAAGAAATTGTTCATACGTAGAGCATGCTCTTGCATATCGAATCAACTGAGATATAAATACTCCGTATGCATGTGATGAAGGTATATTGCTGCATAAGTAAGGGAAGTTGACGATAGAAAAGTTAAAGTCATCATGTTTATCATATAGCTTGGTTGTTAGATTACCATTAGTGTTTTTTCAAGTAAAATATCCAAGTATGAAGCAGAAGTGTCGGACTCTGTGGTATCTTTTATCTCGAGCTCACCAGGATATATCATTTCGACGTAGGAATGGAAATTATCATTATTAATTGATAATACGTCGTCGATATATCTAAATGTCGAGTTGAAGGCCACAGCAAGTGTTTTTTTCTTTTCACGTAAAAGATTTTGCATAAATTCTGCTTCATATGAATATAAAAATTAGTCTGCTAATAACGGAGCGCAATTTGTACCCATGGGAATTCCAATAGATTGTTGGAATACCTGGTCTCCAAAAACCACATAGATATTGTCAATCAGAAACTCAAGCATCTTCTTGATGTCAACTTCAGAGTACTTATGTGTGCAATCAGAATCTGTTTTAACAAAATAATTTTTCAAATGACCAATGACGAGGTAAGTAAACTTACAAGTTCCATTTTTGTTGAAGAAGCAGCTGTCAATGATATCAAAAAGCCTGGATTTTAATTTGTCGCGGGGAATTGTTGTGTATAAAGTTGAAAAGTCGTAAGTTTTTATGCTGTTGATTTTTGTAAAGTCTATTGATTTCAAATTGTCCAAAAGTTCTTTAAAATTTTTAAGTATCCACATCTGATTTACACCACTTCTTGAATATCTAGCTTTTAACCGTAGAGGTATAATAATAGAATATATTGATTGTTTGCTGTCAATTGTATATTATATTTGTTTTTTTTTTGGGGGGGGGGGGGTTGCCGCGTTCACTGTTTTTCAACCCAAAATTAATCTTAATGCAAGCACTATGTAATTGTTTATAGTTTTATAACAATTTGTTATCATTACAAAATTTGATCTTTAAAAGCACTATGAATCTCGTACTCCGTTGAAATCGGTTTGTTTTTTAAAAAAAAACAGGCCTAACTCTAGAGGGTACAGTAATTTTTTTAATTCTAATAGAGTTCAATTCAAGGTTTGTAAATATCCATATTTGGGGAGGGGAAAAGGATCTTCAGTACTTAAGTTTTTTTTCAAAACAGCACCAATTTTTCAATTTAAACCTACACTGCACTGTCTCTTTGGAAAGTGGTGGGCTAAACCTACGAGCAATGTTTAATATCTACACTAAGTCTATCTTTGGAAAAAAAAAAGTGAGTGGGCTAAGCCCCCCAGTCCACCCCACCCCACCCCTGGTTCCTACAACCATGTAATACAATTACATCACTCTAATTCTACATATCAGCAAATGAAAAAAGGAATAATAAACTAGATTTTTGTTGACAAATTCACAAGTGTTTGTTTAATGTTCATACATTGCATTCCACTTTTCTTTTACCTAAAGTTCCCGTGGCAGATTCAGACAGAAACAGCTGATACGTGTTTTTAAATACTATGGTACAATTATTTTTCAATATTGTGAATAAATATATCCAAAAGAAAAATCAATTAGTAATCTGAGGTCTGATGTACTCACACGTTATTTAATGACAAATGATACAAACAAATTTTAATTTTTTTGAGGTGACTTAATATCATGTCACAAGTTTAGAAAAGGGGATAATTCTTAGAATTTTTTCAAGAATTGGAAGAATAATAGACTTGGAAAATATTAATGAATATGTTAACTTGGTGCTCACAAGTGTAATATAAACATTAGAAATAATACCAAAGCAGGCGAATTTTATGAGGAAAGGTAAAATGGAAAAGTCGGCCCTTATAATATAGCTTGATTTATACCATTAAAATTTACCTGGCTCCGATAGATTTTTCTGAAATGGTTAGTGAAAAGACATTACCTCCCGTTACTTATGTGTATAATAATAGATAATCAATGTAAATATTGTAATTAATCGGTCAATTGACAAAAGAATATACCAGTAATATTGATAAAGCCACTTGGCTGGATCATAGACAACTTGGTTAGCAATTGACACCAGGCAGGTGTCATCAAATAAGGGCTATAGTCAGGAAACACCAGGCAGGTGTCATCAGATAAGGGCTATAGTCAGGAAACACCAGGCAGGTGTCATCAGATAAGGGCTATAGTCAGGAGACACCAGGCAGGTGTCTGTTGACTTGTTTAGTTAGTTGTTCATTCAGGCAACTGTCACAAGGCACCAGACAGGTGCCAGTATTATTGTACACATATAAAAAGGCAGATAGGTCACTAGGCAAGTGTCACATTATCTGTATATTTTGCATTAAGCATACCCCCGGTAATCCGAGCACGGACCTGCTACTGACCGCTCAGGTCCGACACGTTACATTTCTAATGTTTATATGACGGTTTTAGCACCAAGCTAACATATTCTAAAATTTGTTTCCACCTGTAAACCTTTACTGAGTGTAATTTGTCAATATTTGTTTCAATACATAACTTATCCTCAAGTAACTTTGATACTTAGTATTTGTTTTAACTCTTGTTAATTGAGGAGAATATGTATTATAAAATCAATATGTTTTTCTTTAATTCTATTAATTCTAAAGCTACTTTGGAAATGAATGAAATTTTCTCTTAAAGGGTTTTTATCATGCATCAAGATTTTTTGAGATAACTAGGTTTATATGCTTTTTAAATCATCCATCAATTTTCTTTATTGGAAAATCAATATTTTGGGTGTTTCAGCGATTCAAAATTAAATTTTCTCAATATGCATATTTTGATAGCCGATATTGTGCACTGTTGCTCTGACGTCATAGGTGTCAGTCCTGGTCAAGCAAAGTATTTATTGTGTTTACAAAAGGGCTCAATGGCTTCGTCTTAAAACCCTCCTAGAAATTAAATCAATGATAATTAGTTAATTGATAGATAATTAGATATAATTTATGACATTTGGGTGAAAAATAAGCACGGGAAAGGTTTTAGGAAAATTTTTTTTACCTGCCATGGACTTGGTCGGTGCGTAGATTTGTCTCCATTCAGAGCAATCCTTAATGTACGATCACATTTTTTTTCTGTATAACATAAAATATCTATTTAATGGAAATAATATTTTTCAAACAAATATTTTTTTTTATTAATAGGCATTTTAAAAGTCCGGCACACACATCATGTACTATGTGTTGTGAAGTTCGTAATGTCGCACGGCGCCATTGAACATCCAAATGGCCTCTCATTCAAAAGATGTTCATTGCTGGAACAGATAGAAGATGCACAGAGTCTGTTTATGTATAATTTATTAGAATAACTAAGAAAGAAAACGTATAACGACCATTTTTATAATTATTTAAAAGTCAAACGTTAATAATTCGATCTATTCAGTTAAAGTCGATCAGGCTTCGTCTACAATGCCCTATCCTCCTTTCAATGTATGCTTTTTTTTGTTGTTGTTCAAGAAGTTAATACATATGAGATTGAGCATCAATAGCCAACGTTATATTGTCAATATCAAAATTTCTTCAAACCAAGTGGTGTACTCTTTTTATTTAATGCAAATATCAATATGAGAGATGTTTTCTTACGATACGATATACGAGGTCTCAATGCCAATTGACACCTATTTCAATACCACGTGACATCTATCTAATTAGTGGAGATTTTCAATCCGATGACCCTCCATTATGGACGTATAATGGCTTAAATATGACAGTTTAATACATTACTTTATAATTACACAATATGTTCCAAGAATATAATAGTGTTTAATTTTTAAGAAATTTGGATGCATGATAAAAACCCTTCAAGATCTGCAATTTGCTGTCAAATTTAAATATGTCATTACATTTTTTTTCTCAAAATAAGAAGAGGATCAAGGAACTATATTCATTTATCCAGACATTCTGTTCAGGCGCACCAAAACCATTTTTATAGTCATCCCAAATCTTATCAAAGGTCAGGGAACCATCTTTTCGTTTTTGAATGGTCTTGAAAAGATAAACACATACTCTGTCCCAAAACATATGTCACACTTTTAATCATCTATAACTTTATCAAATCACAAGCATTCACAAAGATATTTCGTCAACCTTTAGTGTATCAGCATATATTTAATCTGCCAAAATTTCATGAAATATCTGTGAAAATTTCAGGTAAGAATGATGCCCAAATCACCTCATCATATTTTTAATATGAAATCTTTTTGTGAGCAGCTAATAGAAATTGTCAAACTTTAATAGGGGTGTAAATCTGCTACTTTAGTAATTAGAACCATGAGAAAACAACATTCTGTAATGAAAGTGTCCAACAGGGTGCTATTTTTCAGATTTGTGATGAAGCTTGAAGTGAAAGGCACCTTAATTGACACACGACTTAATTCTGGTCTTCGAAGACCAAGGAGTGCTTGTACCAATGAGAACATTGATACTATTAATAGAGTTATTACTCTAATTAAATTTTATTTTTAGAAAATCCCTTAGACGGGTCCTGCATGAACAAGATAGCACATTTAGTAAATCTAGCGTTTAAACAATACTCAAAATCGATTTAAAACTGATTTCTCAAAAGGTAATTGCAATGCAGCATTTGAAAGAGACAAATTTAGAAATAATTTACAGTTTGCTCATTGGATTTTAATCATTGGATTCTGAAAATTTAACAGATGCCTTGTTTTCCGATGAAGCCCAGCTTCCATTTTAACAATGTTGTTAAATTTGTTAAAATGTTAAATTTTTTATAACGGTTTAAAAGTGTAACATATGTTTTGGGACACCCTGTATACTTTACCTGTTTCATTATTATTTGCTTGGTCTATATGTAATTAATCTATTTCAGTATTATTTGCGTGACCTATAAGCAATTAAAATGATTAATCAAGCATCCTGCCAACCCTTTGGACTACAACATCAATGAGTCCTGTGAACAAAATCACAAAATCAATGATTCAAGTTACCGTAATTATAAAGAATTTTAGTTCATATTAGTTAACTATTGTTATTATTATAGTTAACTATAGTTAACTAAAGTAAATCAAAGTTTTCGCCATTTTTTTTTTTAATTTTTGTTGATGCTTTTAACTTTAGCTCGCTCAAAAAACGTGTTTTGGGTTATAATTTGTAGGTAAACAAGATTTAAAAATGTATTTTAAACTGTCTTTTTCAATTAAAAATTAAGAAAACCAGTCATGAATATAGGATTTTCTTTTTCCATATTCGACAAGGGAAATGTATGCAGATTACCTACAGTCTCTCAGAAAACGGTATTTTCTTTGTTCGTGGCCTCTTCTTTAAATCAATATAAAATTTGATATATGTATCTGGTTTACTTTTCATATGATATGAAATTTAATTCACGTCATAATAAATAAAAAAGGGAGATATGGAGATAACGAACAACATTTAATCTCAAAATCCATAAAACAATATAAAATAAGAGCAGAGCAAACACAGACCCCCGAAAATCAGAGGTAGGATCAGGTGCCATGGAGGAGTGAGCATCCCCTTCCGACCGGAGACACCAGCCGTGTGCTCCTTGTCATGATCCGGAAATAACGGAATAATTTCCGTTGTCAATTCAGTTTATAAATAATAGACAATCAATAGGTATGGAAAACTTCGAATTCAGTCAAAATTTGACTCAAAAATAAATTGTATTTGCTGACAAAGTCATTGTATCGACCATAGAATTTACGAAATGATGACTTTAAACGAGACTGTTGAAATTCTTCTTTCATCTATTTGCTTGTCAATAATTTATTACGTATTAGAAATTGTTCATATATAGAGCTTGTCTTGCGTATCACATCAACTGAGATATATATGCTCCGTATACAGGTGATGAAGGTATATTGCTGCATAAGTAAGGGAAGTTGACGATAGAAAATTAAAGTCATCATGTTTATCATATAGCTTGGTTATTAGATTACCATTAATATCCTTTTCAAGTAAAATATCCAAGTATGAAACAGAAATGTTGGACTTTGTGGTATCTTTAATCTCAGGCTCACACGTCTATATATCATATCGACATAGGAATGGAAATTACCATTATTAATTGACAATACGTCGTCGATATATCTAAATGTCGAGTTGAAGGCCACAACAACAGTTTTCTCATTTTCACGAATAAGATTTTGCGAAAATTCTGCTTCATGTGAATATTGAAATTAAGTCTTCTAAAACGGAGTGCAACTTGTACCAATGGGAATTCCAAAAGATTGCCAATAGATTGTTTGAATACCTGGCCTCCAAACACCACATATATATTGTTAATAAGAAATTCAAGCATCTTTTTCCACCAAAAAATTACTCTAAATTTATTTACCAGATCTTAACCTTAATATGTAAATATAGGCTACTTAAACTGTGCTTGTTTATCGATTGTTTTCATCTTTTTCGACAATATTAAATCTAAAAAGAAAGATTTATATAACCTTTAACACAAAATCAATAGCTACGATATCTTTAGAATTTGTTCTCTATTTTGAAACGTAAATTAATATTTTTAAATGAGTAAGAAAAATCTACAAAAATACCAGGCATCCTTGCTCAATTTCGATATGTATTATAATTTGGAAATTGCTACAAACATTGACTCCCTCGAGGGACATTGAAACATCATTTTACATTAATGGTATTTTGTGTATTAATAATTGAGAGTTTACAAATATGTTATATGAAAGACTTTAGGGACAAATTCTAAAGGAGAAATCTATTAATTTTAAAATTTTATGAGCGATCAAGAAATAAAAAAAAAGTTATTTCTAATATTAAATCCACTACTTTAAAAAATTCCATTTTGAAGATATCAAATTGATTTCAATCTGCAATTTCCTATTTGTTCAAAATGGTATGATGCTATTGACCATTGAACATCATAAGTTAAATATGAAGTATGTCATTTACAGTGTTGTCTCTTTTTGATTTAATTTTTTTTTCTTTTTATACGATAATTTTGTGCCTTTGACTTTTGTATTTCAATAGCTGCTGGTTAAAAAAAAATCCAAAGATTTAGAAAGTATCCGGAATGCAACTGCAAAGCATAACATAAAATCATTGTAAAAATATCTCTAGCCGGCCTCTTCTCCTTATCTTGTGGGTCCGGCACTTCTTCATAACAGGATTGTATCCAAAACCACTACACTCCTTTATACACATGACAGCACACTTAGTCTTCGAGTGCGCTTCTTTCTCTCCTAAGAGTTCGTTATTTGACTTTTTATTATTCAAGTCCAGGTCTGCAGTGTTTATTCGTGAGAATATTTATTTAAACATTTTTTTTATGAAAGTGACTCAACTTTGCTATTTGCTGACATAGATATGAGAATAGATAAATGTGGGGTTTTTTTTAAAGAATTATATCAATTTTAAACAAGAGACCCATGGGCCACATGAGTAGGAATTGGGATATTATTGAGAAGTTTGAATCCAAAAGAAGTCCCATGAGCAGTCATGGCTTTGCTATTCTTGAGAAGAAGATTTTTAAAGAATTTTCCTATATATTTCTATGTAAAATTTTGGTCTGCCATTGTGGCCCCGCCCCTTGGGGTCATTATTTGAACAAACTTGAATCTACACTACCTTAGGATGCTTCGATTTAAGTTTCATCCTTACTGATACAGTGGTTCTTGAAAAGAAGATTTTTAATATATTTTCCTATATATTTCTATGTAAAAATTTGGTTGGGCATTGCAGCCCCACCCTACCCCTGGGGGTCATGATTTGAACAATCTTGAATCTACACAACTGCAGGATGCTTCCATATAAATATGATCAAGTATGGCTTTTTTTAGAAGAATATTTTTAAAGAATTTTCCTGTATCTTTCTACGTAAAACTTTGATCAGCCGTTGTGGCCTCACCCTATCCCCGAGGTTCATGATTTGAACAAATTTAAATCTACACTACCGCAGGATGCTTCAATATTATTTTTATCTTTCCTGGCACAGTGGTTCTTACGAAAAAGATTTTTAAAGAATTTTCCTATATATTAATATGTAAATCTTTGGTCGGCCATTGTGGCTATATATTTCAAATTTGTATGTACACTACCAGAAATATAAGTTTTATCTTTCCTGCTACAGTGGTTCTTGAGAAAAAGAATTTTCCTATATATTTCCATGTAAAACTTTGGTCGGATATTGTGGTCCCGCCCTACCCCTAGGGATCATGATTTGAACAAATTTGTATATACACTACACAGTGGTTCTTGGATTTTCTTATATATTTCCATGCTTCCGGCATATGTGGCCCCGCCCTAAGTTGGGGTTATTTTTTTAACAAACTTGAATCTACATTACAGCAGGATGCTTCCATATAAATATGATCAATTATGGCTTTGTTTTTCTTGAGAAGAAGAATTTTAAAGAATTATTCATATATATATATTTCCATGTTACAACTTTGGTATAAGAATCATTTTTTTCCTGGCTATTGTGCTTCTTGCCCTAAAACCCGGGATTTTTATGATTTGAAAAAACTTAGGCCCGGGTTCGATTCTCGAATGCGGTGCTGCGTCATACCTAAGACGTAAATAAAGGTAGTGACTGTTCCTTCGCCACGCTCTCGGCACTAGAAGTGAAAGTCACGGGTCTTTCACGTAGGTCCCCTGTCACGGTAGGCGTCGGCAAAATACTTATTTGAAGCCCTTAACCGGCATCGGTGACGTCTCCATATGAGTGAAAAATTCGCAAGAGGGACGTTAAACAATATACAATCAATCAATATTCCCCAATTATCTCCCCTTGAATGAAGGCGTGGCCTTTCATTTGAACAAACTTGAATTCCCTTTACCCAAGGATGCTTTGTGGCAAATTTGGTTGAAATTGGCTCAGCGGTTCTTGAGAGGAAGTCGAAAATGTGAAAAGTTTACAGACAAACAGACAAACGGTCTTCAGACAAAATGTGATCTGAAAATCTCACTTGAGCCTTCGGCTCAGGTGAGCTAAAAATGATATTCATATATATTTTTTTAGTAAACATACTTTTATTAATCCATATCAATTGAAATTTTTTGCCTAAAAATACGAAAATAGACATAGAAAAAGGTTAAATACATACATTTTCATATCATTGGAAACGTATTCAAAAAGAATTTTAACAGTTGTTTCAATATTTCAATATACATGCTTTAGGTTGCAATGCTTTTCATTCATAAAGTCCATACTGCAGCTTAAGCGAAACATTGAAAACTGAACGATCAACCAATCGAAGTCTGCTATACATCGAGGCTGTATTATTTATTTGATAACTTTAATTTCAATATGCAGTTTCTTCTAGGGACTCGACTATTTCATAAGTGTCCACATAGAAAATAATGGGCAATACTTGGGGTATATATTTAATTGTTCTCTTCTTCACCATGGCGCAAGCTACAATTTTTTCCCGCATATACACTGCAGACCTGGACTTGAATAATAAAAAGTTAAATATGGAACTCTTAGGAGAGAACGAAGCGCACTCGATGACTAGGTGTGCTGTCATGTGTCAAAAGGAGTGTAGCGGTTTTGGATACAATCCTGTTATGAAGAAGTGCCGGACCCACAAGACAATATTAACGTCTAATACGTCTGAGGAGGCCAGTTGGAGATATTTTATCACTGATTGTATGCCTATTATTAATATTATTATTATTATTATTATTTGTTACAGGTATAAGAGGTCTATCAATATCTATATTTATCGGCATGATAAAAGTTTCCCTTCTTAATTTCAAAAACACTTCTTTTGCGTCTTGTCTAAGGTATTGTTTCTCCTCCAAATATATTTCTAAACGACATTCTTGTCTCAATTATTAATTTTTGTTTATTATAATAAATTTTATTATGCTTGGTATCATTTATGCTTTGCATGTGCATTCCCGATATTTTCTTCATCTTTGGTCTTCTTTAAGCAGCTATTGAAATTCAAAAGTCAAAGGCATAAAACGATCGTATAAAAAGGATAAAAAATATTGAGACAATACTGTAAATGACATATTTCATTTTTAACTTTAAATGGTCAATGGTCAATGACATACCATTTTGAACAAATAGGATATTGTAATTTGAAATTAATTCGATATCTTCAAAATATAATTTTTTAAAGTAGTGGCTGTAATATTAGATTGATTGATTGTATATTGTTTTACGTCCCTCTTGAGAATTTTTCACTCATACGGAGACGTGTTGTAATATTAGAAATAGCTTTGGATTCCTTGATCGCTCATTAAAAATTAAAAAATAATTTCTTTTAGAATTTGTCTCTAAAGTCTTTCAAATAACATATTGGTAAAATCTCAATTATTAAGATACAAAATACCATTAATGTAGAATGATCTTTTAATGTTCCCAGTGATCACGGGCTGTGAGTGCATGGCAACTGGAAACCTGTTTTGCTGTATGTACATGTTGAGTTCACGGCTTAATGACACCAGGAAATTACAACTGGGTTTTATTTATTTTTTTTATAAAACGGTTCTATAAATATTTAATGGGCACAACTTATATATCAGCGGATTTCATCTTTTATTTGTAAATCCGAATTTCTTGCCGTAATTTAAAAAAAAAATTAAAAAAATAAACAAAACTGATCTTTCATAAATATCATGTAAGAAAAGTTTAGGAGTAAACCATGAATAATTGTATATTATTTCTTTTATAAACCACGTACTTTTTATTTCATCAAAAATATTTCAGTTTTCTTGTAATATACCTGAATGCCAATATAAAGATCGATCTTTAATTTATGTAAAATGTATAGTCAAATGTCGCAACTCTTAATTAATTTAAACACATATTCATAGTCTAGTCGGGTTTTGAAATGAAAGAATTTACAGTATTATGTTATTTTATAAGCTTCATGTAAAAGGAGAAAGAGAATAAAAATAAATTAAGACATTACATTCACCCCCCCCCTCCATCTTTTTTTAACTGGTTTCTCTACTATTGTTAATGCTGACGTAAGCAGTATTAATAATGTATGTTTTATCGTTAGTAGGGTTTGGGGCAAATTAACATACTAAATCAAAATCGAAAATAAATAATCCGCCCATGGAAATCAAACACAATATAATCAATATTATGTAAAATCAATGAGTTCATTTTCCTGCATTAAGAAATCGAATTTTTTGTTTAATTTGTTTAATTTATTAAACTATACTCGTAAAAATTTTAAAATACAAGAGATACATTGTAATGAATGACTTATATATAAAAATTGTATTTTATCAAACAGTCATTCATGATATCGGCATTTTGTTTTTAAATATTTGGATAAAATATAAATAAATGAATACAAAATGACAATTATTGATGAATTAATTACAACTGTCAGAGTATTGAAAATTGCTATCAGTTTATATATACTTGTGTAGTAATATTTAACTTAAAAAGCTGCTTAATATGACTTTATGAAAGATTTCCATCAAATGATAATAAAACCGTAATTTTGTCCGAAATATTCCGAATACAAAATCCAAACCGAGGCCAAAACGTGCAAGAATCATGTACAAAGCGTTTGAGAAACGTGTACAAAGTGTTTCAGGCAGGCTTTCGTGTAAACTGTGCAGCCTTTCTTGCAAAGCGTTTCGTGTAAACCGTGTAGCGTTACGTGCAAACTGTGTAGCGTTTCGTGTAAACCGTGCAGCATTTCGTGCAAACGTATAGCGTTCGTGTACTGTTCATGAGCCTGTGGGGTAGTAGCACGTCTCAGGGTCTGTATATACCTGCAATGTCAGTCCTTTGATTCTTGTTCTTATCTTTTATCTTGCAGCAGTTTATCTGTCTATTTATATACCTGTAATGTCAGTCCTTTGATTCTTTTCCATTCTGTTTTATCTGCAGGTGTTTATCTCCCTATTTATATGTTCCTGCAATGTCAGTCCTTTGATTTTTTTCCTTTTGTTTCAGTTGTTCCTATTGACAGTAAGGATTTCCGTGATACTGGTCACACTAATACAGGTGTTTATGAAATCTACCCCTTTGGGACCACCTCGCGTCCTCTCCTGGTTTATTGTGACATGGATACTTCGGCGGGAGGATGGACGGTATGTAGTTTATTTAGAACAAATTTTACCTTGTACCCTAACAAAAAGATGGTTAAGTTAACCGTATTTGACTAAAGTTAACTTATAGTTATATTTGACAGTTTGAAAACTTTGATTCACTATAGGGATCACTTTGACACTTTGAAAAAAACTTTGGCCAAAACTTTGACATTTTCAAAAAAATTGGCGAAATATTTGCCACTTTGATAAACTTTGGTAAAAATTTTGCCACTTTAAGATACATTAAGAAAAACTTTGATACTTTTAACAACTGTATTAAAAGATTTTACGCTTTGAAAACTTTGATCGAAAACTATGTCACTTTGCAAAATTACAAAGAAAAGTTTGACACTTTGAAAGATGTTCTTGAAAACTTTGAAACTTTCGAAATATTTATCAAAAACTTTGACACTTTGAAAAAGTTTTATCAAAATATTTAACACCTTGAAAAACTTTATAGAAATCTGACACTTTGAAAAATCTTTGACACTTTGAGAAACAAAGAAAAAACTTTGACACTTTAAAAACTTTATCGAAAACTTTGAAAAACTTTGGCAAAAAATTTGACACCTTGAAAAAACTTTGGCGAAAATATTTAACTATACTTAACTATAATAGTTATAATTAGCTATAGTTAACTGTTGTGAGCTATAGTCATTTTTATTGGGATAACTGGAATAATTGGTTTGAATAATTGCTTTTGTTAACCGGTGCAATTTTTTTCTCTAAAGGACTCGCGTGATGCTTGATTAATCATATTAATAGTTATATAAGTTTATCTTTGTCATATAAATCAAGCAAATAATAGTGAAACAGGTTAATTATATGTGTTTATTTTTCTTGTCAAATAGAACATGGAAATAATACAACAGCTTTATCATGTGTGTTTATCTTTTCAAGACCATTCAAAAACGAAAAGATGGATCCCTGGCCTCTGATAAGGGTTGGGATGACTATAAAAACGGTTTTGGTGCGCCTGAACAGAATGTCTGGATAGGTGAATTCAATTCATTGATCCTCTTCATATTGTAGATTTTAAGACAAATTTTCATTCATTTCCATCCTAGTTTTAGAATTATTAGAATTAAAGAAAAAGATATTGATTTAGTAATACGCATTTTCCTCAAATAGGAGTTCAATTTAATACCAAAGTCACTAAAGGATAAGTTATGTATCAAATAACGATAGAGTACGTCAGATATCAGGCTACTAGTTGTTTTTTTTAAAATATATTTATTTACAATATGGAAACAATAATTATACCTTGGTATTTAAGAACACTTATCAATGAATTTCATATGTACCTAAATAAGGAAATGACGTCATCCACCAGTTGACAAAGGGACACAACTCTTTTCTCTACGTCTCCATCATGTTATTGAATGGTACAACACTGTATGAGCTGTATGATCATTTCTCTGTTTCTGATGAAGATGGGAATTATCAGCTGTTTCTGACTGGACCTGCCACGGGAACTTTAGGTAGGGGAAAAGTAGAATACAATGTATGAACCTTAAGGTAGGATTCTTCTCTGCTTTCTGACTAGATGAAACATTCAAAGTATATTTGCTTATATGTCTTATATATTGAGATGTAAGTAATTTAAAAGATCATATTTTTTCTTTCCTCATCACAATTGTACAACTTAAAATAGAAATGGTTTACTGCGTTTGAAAACTTGAAAATATCTTCTTTTCTGCCCCTCAAAATTATAATAGAACAATGAATTTAGTAATAATTTTTACTAGATGGAAGTCTTGGAGAAATTTTCAAATGTAAGTAAGATTAATAATGAGGGACTAAAATTTCAAAATATATCAAATAAATATGATATTTAAAACAAACTAGAACTTTAGTAGCTTTTAAGCGCTTCCCATCAAAGTGCAGATTTGAGCCAAAAATCAATAAAAAGTATTATTTCTCTCTTACTTAACGATTAAAACTTTTTGTTTTTGTATCATTTTGTACATTTATAGGCCTTCTTTATAATATGTGAAAATAAGAAAAAGTTGAATATAAGAAGCATATTAAAATAACTAATATATCTTAAAAAATTAAGAAAAACAGAGAAAACTCGGATTAGCCAATATCCAGTTAAGTAAAATTATTTATGTAAATTTGGTAACATCATGCTATAGACCCGATATAGTAATATGTTTTTATGCAAAAAGAACAATCATTAAACTTTTGAAATAGAAGTAGGTATCACATGATCGGCACAAGTTATGTTTTATTGTTAATGTCAAGGAAAAAGAAAATGACCTTGACCTGACGTTGCCTCTAATATAAAACGGTCAAATTTAATCTCATTGATACTATCACTTACTGGTATTGTCTTCTTGATTCTGTGAAAATTTCATTACTTTTTAAATATTAGAAATATGAGAAGAATCCTACCTTAAACGAACACTTGTGAATTTGTCTAAAAAAAATTCTAGTTTATTTTTATTTTTTTCATTTGCTGATATGTAGTATCAGAGAGATGTTAGTCAAATATGAAACAGATTTGTCGGTCTTTGTGGTGTCTTTATTCTCAAGTTCATTGCGATATATCGTATCGACATAAGAATGACTATTCAATTTGGTAATTGACAATGCGTTGTTGATATATAAAAATGTCGAATGAGTCAGAATATTCAGACAGAATTTTTACCAGATCGTGTATATAAACGATTGAATAGAGATTTATGTTCGCTGTAAGCAAAGGTCGAGAAGTAGATATAGAAACAAATCATGACTGGTCCCACAGTAGGACTCAAACCTGCGATTTGAACTGCAACTCCTTACTTTTCAAATAAAGAGCAGACGTTCTAGCCACTACGCCACGCAGGCGACCCTTTTCGTTGATGTAACATGAATTAAGCTTCATAACTCAGTGAGTTTTTACTTATTTATGTGAATATATGAAATAGATTTACAGTACAGGCGACGAGTTTTCCGCATCGCTCAGTGAAAAAAAAAACACCTTGTGAAATGCTTTGTGTTACATCGTGTACACGGTGTAGCACTGTGTGTGTGGATTTGAAATATACAGGTAGGCACACCGTGGCTCACCGCGTCTATAAAAATCTCAGCTAGTGTCCTCCGTGTCACACCGTGTCTAGTAAATTCCCTTCCGTATCGCTATGAGTGTCCAGGAAAGTCTCCTTCAAGCTGCACCGTGTAAATAGTATAACAGACAAAATCGTTTTTTTTTTTTTCCTGATAAAAATTTTATAATAAATTTTGATGATAATTTATAACTTAAGTTTCTGTATATATAATAGTCGTTTTTATTCTACATATTGGACTCAGAATAGCATGCATGATATTAAGATTAGATATCGGTAAAAAAGAATGCTTTCCCGCCTGAACGGTGAACGAACGGAGGACGATTGCAGAGCGAAGGGTGGGTGAACGATGTGCGAACGCTGAACGCAACTTGGTGAACAATGTGTGAACGGATAACGGTGAGTGAATGCAGAACGCGAACGGAACACGAATGCGAGCGCAAAGTGAACGATGAACGAACGGTGAACACAAGATGAACGATGTATTCGGAATGCCTCCGATCTTTTCCTTTTTATTGAGATTATTCTGTTATTCTATTATTCTAATTTCATGTGTTTCGATATAAATTAGCTATAAGTAAATAAATAATAATTTAAAAATATATTGTTCTGTACATATATGTACCTGTTTTAAATCGATATTTTTAAAACACGATTTTATTTGCCGTAAAACATGTGTAGCTGTTTCCGAACGCGTGTAGATTAAATATGAAATTAATATATTTCTACATGTATAGGAAATATACTTATTCTTTTCACTAATACAATAATTTGGACTTCTAAAAATAAAACTACTACTTATAGAATGAATTAATTACATTGTTCGCGGTTGAAACAACAATTCATGTAATTCCGTTCCAAAGCGATTCTGAGTAAAATAAAGGATATTTTTTTATTCACAAATATCTATTAACATTGACTGTTATGGCACTGTTATCGCACTGCATAAAAACTCTCGTTGTATTAAGGTCTTCCGTTTCCAACGGAAGACCTTCTACTGATTCTGTTGGTAAAGATTATTATTCTTTTCTTTCTTCTAATTCCTAGACGCCAACTTTGAGGCCTCATATCTAACTCATTTTTCAACGGATTTCGCTCAATTTTTCAGAGGTTATAGACGTTCATAAACTCTATCAGAATAATGACTAAAATTTCAAAAATTTATTTCTGGTTTTGAGTTATTCCCCTTTAAACGAAAAATCATAGGCTTTCGTTTCCAGATAAAGGCTCAGAGACAACAAAAGCTGGAGCAGAATTTTTACTTGTTTTAGATAACAGAAGGATTGAAGTTGTGCACATCGGTTTTTGTTTTTCGATTTTTGCATTCAAAATGGCGCTATATAGGGGTCAAAAATTTAGAACGCCTAAAAGAGTGAAAATTTACAGATATTTTCCTTTTTATCTTCGCAGCATTGTTAAGGCTTGAATAAGGGGGCGGGGCCTAATTTATACGGGAAAAGTATACTATGACGTTACACAAAAATATTATATTTATGTAGTTCTCATAATACGTGTAAATGAAATAATTTGCAACGCTGAACAGTTTTAGCATAATCAACAACATTATAACTTATCAATGCATTAAAAAAGTTGCTAGTTAAATCCCTTGTAGCTGGTTAAAAACTAAGCACTCATCGCAATGAACTTGTAAACATGACGTCATACTGGTAAAAATGACGTGCTTCGTGTGCTGTGAGAGGCAAATTGAGAAAATGTTTATCAATGAAAAATGTGTTTTATTATTGAACGGAATATTAATAAAAGATTTTAAATAGTCGATTAATACCAAGGTATAGCCTTTGTTTAGTGCAATTGTTAATTAACTACAAAGAGAATGTTCTTTATTGATTATGTCATGTTTTATGTACAGTTTACGCATATTTTACATCGAGATGCCTCATAAAATCGTTATTTCGCAAGGGCATACACTGCATAGATCTGAATCATTTTTTTAAATATAGATAAAGGATATATTCCTTTACTTGAAAAGTGCTGCTGCTTTCTTTAAATCGAGGCCTTGATTTTATAAGTTCACAAAATATTTGCTAAAATTCTAACATATTTCGACATTGGCCTATTTACTTAAACATTTAAGTATTAAAAAGCGAATTATATTCAAAGCAGCAGCACTTTTCAGAAACTACAAAGTACAGAGAAACAATTAATAGCTTGAATTTTTAATTTCAATTAGGGTATGCCCTTGCGATTTTGAAATTTGTTATTGACCTACATTCCGTGTACCTGCTATTCGTTGATCACGTGACTGTCCTTCGATGGGACCAAGCTCTATACAGTACAGAGTATATTATACTATGCTATTTCCATAAGTATTGAAGTTCTGTGATAATAGAATTGCTGAATAAAAATAAATTCAATTTTAAAAATTCCCTCTTTTTTGCACTTTTATTTTCCGTTCCGGCAAATATTTTTGTTTCAAAATATTTATTTTCATTACATGTGTTTTAAATCAAATTTTATATTGCTGTTATTTGAAATCTATTATTAAATCATTGCTTAATCTGCTAATATTTTTTCTTCGTATAAGCTCGATCCCTCCCTCTCTCTCTCTAAGATTTTTTTTTTATTAATACGACATGTCCGCACTTGCGTACTTGCAAAGTCTGCTAAGCGCACGTAGAAAGAGGGACAGCTAGACACATATCTATCCTTTTTATAATGTTATAAAATGATCTATCTGGCCTGACTGACCTTGAATTACACAATTCAGAGTAGTTTTTAATTTTCATCGCTTCCAAACACTGTTATATTGTAACAGGAAGAAATCTTTATGTAAGAATTTAAGGGGCCAGGATTAGTACATAACCAAAATTTCTCATAGGCGTCGGAACTGCCCCCCCCCCCTTTATTTCCAAATATATACTTAGTATAGACATCGAAGAAGATATCTTCGTAGGTCTAACCCCCCACAGATACGTCTTAGTACTCCATTCAGGAGATATCGTGCTACCTGCGATTGATACTGAAGTTCGACCCCCCACACACACACACACACAAAATAGGAATTTCGGGTTTTGTTTTGGTTTTTTTCTGCTTGTCAGGATTTTTTGAAGGTATACATTTTTTTTACACTTAGCCCACCACTTTCAATATTTGCTTCCGACGCCAATGTTCCTAGTCCAAGCATAATTTTATTACTTCATGATTTTTTTCTTCAACCAAATAAAAGAAAAAATTATAATTCATCTTTTATTTCTAATGATTATGGAAAGCATCGGCTTGTTCAGCCTTCAACATATCGGAAAACTAAGTCACTGTCATTGTATGATTTTTCCCGCAAAACGTCATTTTTTCTCTTAACCAATTAAATTCAAGTCGAGGGAATTCCCATTTACATAACAACATCAACTTCCGGCCTCCCTTTTCAAAGTTTTACGGAATCGGTAGCAGTAGACTGAGTTTGAATCGGCATTTGAAGAATTATAGAGGATCTAATGTGATTTAAGTTGAATTGCCCGAAAGTACAGACATATTTAAAGTAAGTACTGAAGAGAAACGTTTGTATCTGTTAATTTTAAACATATTATAGACTCAAACTCGTGGTGAGGTAGCTGACCTAAAAAAAATCCAAGATGGCCGTGTCGAACCTTCTTTATTATTATAGTAGGGAATTTTTTTATTTATAAATAGAAAGGTTAAAAACGTCAAGCACCTGTGGCAAGTGTATAACACAGTCCACTGATATCATGCGAAATTTTATCTTCCAGGTTTCACTACAACAACGATTATAAACTTAAATGCACTTTGTTAATTTATTTATCCCTTTTCAGACACACATAAGCATGTGTCTGTTAGAAAAAAAAAACAAAACATAAATTTGCAGACTTCTGAAATAAATTTAACCAGCTGATTTTGGGAGGGGGTGGGAGACCATTTTTAAAAATTGCTAAATATCTATATGTTTCTCATTTTTTTTTTCTATTCATTTCTCACACGATATATTTCAGAATGTCGTAATATTTGTACTGAAGCTTATATTTTCATTTGCCAAAAAATTCGGCTAGTGATTTTTGTATTCAGCGTGTAAGTTAATCATTATAATAATTAATGAAATTTATCAGATTACCATCTCTTGCAGAAATCCTTATCTGAACCTGTCCAATGATTCGCCGAGAATCGGTACAGGTATCAAGATCAGAATGAATGTGCGAGTCTGACATGATTCTAGACACAGTTAATAAATATATATATATATATATATATATATAGTAAAAATAATTAAAAAGAAAACACGAAGACAACAAAGTAAAGCATTAGCGCTTTCATTTAAAAATCTTCAGATGCTCTACAATCAAGTTTTTCAACTGTCACATAGTAACGCCTTCTATGACGTCATAATTAGCGGAACGTAATACATAAATAATAAAGGAAGCTATCAAAAATCAAAACAAGGAATACATTATCTGTCCAGATCCAGTAGACCTGAATTTTAGACCGATAGTTGGAGGACCTAATGCACCTACACAGAGACTCAGTCAGTTACTGGATATTCTCTTAAAACCTCTCTGTAAAAAGGTAACTAGCTATGTTAGAGATGATCTCGACTTTCTAAACCACCTCCCCAGTAATGTCAACAAAGATGCAAAACTAGTTACCTTTGATGTTGTGAGCTTATACACAAATATACCGACAGATTTAGGAATACAGGCTGTAAAGTTTTGGATGGAAAAATACCCGGATATGATCAACAGCAGATTTCAACATGATTTTATTTTGGAAGGATTGAAATTAGTACTTAATAACAATACTTTTGCATTTTCCGAAAACCATTACATCCAAACCAAAGGCACGGCAATGGGTACCAAGGTAGCGCCAACGTATGCAACCCTAACTTTAGGCTACCTGGAAACCTTACTTAAAAGTGAACTTATTAAAGTATAGGGAGAAGAATTTGCTGATTTGATAGAAACAAACTGGAAAAGATTTCTGGACGATTGCTTCATTATTTGGCACGGCGATATGGAGAAATTAACGCAATTTCACAAAATACTAAACGGGTTAAACTCCAATATTCAATTCACTTTAGAGATGAATGAAGAAAAATTACCATTTCTTGATGTATTAGTGGAGAAAAAGAACACAAGGATAACTACTGATATATACTACAAAGCCACCGATACACATCAGTATTTACACTTCGGCTCATGTCATCCAAGCCATACTAAAAGAGCGATACCCTATAATCTGGCAAGAAGAGTTTGCACCATAGTAAGTGAGGAAAGCACAAGGGATTTACGACTAGAGGAATTAAAATCTTTTCTTGTGAAACGTAAATACCCTATACGACTAGTGGATGATGGTATAAAAAAGGCTAAGTCTTATGAAAGAACACAACTACTTACGACACGTGACAATCGGGAGGAAAAACAAATTATACCTTTTGTTCATACCCACAATCCACGAAACCAAAACCTAACACCAGTGGTAAAACAATTAAACCTGATACTAAAGGAGGATGAGAACACAAACGCAATTTACCGAAATGTTCAATTTATAAATAGCAAACGCCAGGCTAAAAATTTAAAAAGAATTCTGTGCACATCCAGTTTCAAGGAAAAGAATTGTTCCGTAACTAAATGCAATGACCCGAGATGTGGTACCTGCGACTATATTTTGGAGGGAACCAGCTACAACTTCCGGGGCCGAAATTTCACTGTAAATGCTGACATGTCCTGTGAAACTAAGAACCTAATTTATGTCATAACATGCCCGGGTTGTAACGAATATTACATCGGAGAAACTAGCACTACTCTGAGAGCTCGGATAAGAGTCCACAAACAGCATATTAATAACCCGCAATACAGACAAATTAAGCTTAGTGAACATTTAGATATATGCGGGAAGAGACAATTTACCGTTTTCCCGTTCTATAAGATGTCCGGAAACCAAATCCAACGAAGAGAAAAAGAAAAACACTTTATAACTACTTTAAAACCAAAACTAAATAGCATTGTTTGACTTTCCCGTAATAACTGCTGGGAGAATTACGTCATAGAGACTGTATTACGTTCCGCTAATTATGACGTCATAGAAGGCGTTACTATGTGACAGTTGAAAAACTTGATTGTAGAGCATCTGAAGATTTTTAAATGAAAGCGCTAATGCTTTACTTTGTTGTCTTCGTGTTTTCTTTTTAATTATTTTTACTATACAACTATACCGACCACTGTGAATTCATGGACTTCTGATATATATATATATATATATATATATATATATATATATATATATATATATATATATATATATATATATATATATATATATATATATATATATATATATATATAATTACAAAATAAACAATTCACTCAGTATAATCACGCATCTGATATGTACTACTTATGAGTGCATAGGTAGGAAAAACGATCTTGTATCAACAATTTGATTGAACATGAATAAAATCAAAATTGAAAGTAAATAAAATCAAGTACTTCGAGGACGTTGTTTTAAATATTTAGGCATCTTATTAGTTTAACTAGCTGTATGTTGTATGCTGCATGGTTTAAGGTCCACGCTAAAACGTGGACTTACGGTCCACGGGGCCCCTTGCTTTTTTGCGGAAAACTCGAGGCCTGTACTGTAGCTGCTTTCTAAAACTTTTATCAAATATAAAAATCAAATATAAAAGAGAAATAAAGAATTTAACAGAAATTATTGGACACTCTAAAGTTATAGTTCTATATATATTTTTTTAAGAATCCAAATGTACAGTTTTTATACTGTGTTAATAACCTTTTCCTTTTATATGTATATTCACATGTATGTAACCTTCTTCTTTTAGCCTTTAACATAGCACAGTTTCACTGATTTAAAATCACATCCTTATTCCGTAAGTCCTTCATTGTACATGCAGCTTAAGTTTTTATTTTCATTACAATATATCGACATTTACGAGGAGCGCTGACTTTTACAGTTGACGCTTACTTTTACACTAAAGTTATGTACGGTAGCTTTTTATGATATATATAAATATGTAGCTCATGATTTAAATTCAACTAAAATAACGGGTTATTTCAATGCACATATAATTTGACCTTTATGAAAACGACAACCACCCTAAACCTCAACTCCCGGTCTTCACATGTTAGTGTGAGTACTAGAAAGATTTTCTTAAGCATTATGTATTCTGTACCTCCGTGCACAATACAAATTTAAATGTCCAAGTAAATCTTCAACTGTAGAAGTCAGCGCTTCTCATAAACCAATCAGTGTGTAATATTTTTTATTATTCTACCTCTGTTTATTTTTTCTATATAAAAATAAGACGAATAAACATGCTACTTTTTCTAAACAGTCTCTACCGTGAAATAGTTTGTGTGCTATTTGCCCATGGTGAATAGTCCTCAAACTATTCCACGGCAGATTTCCCTCGCTTTTCATCTCTGAAAAACTTATGATTTTACATGGATTGTGACGCGTATATATTATGACGTAACAAAAGTTAAGTCAGAACCGATATATAATATGGAATATCATAATTTTGTGTACTCTGGACTCCCAAAAGTTAACAAAAGTCAAGTCAGCATCGGTATAATAAAACACCTATTTACTGACTATTCGGACAATAGCAAGTTTATCGTCCCCCTCGACAGCAAACTATTTCCCTCGGCTGCGCCTCGCGTAATACTAGTAGTTTGCTGTCTTGGGGGACGATAAACTTGCTATTGTCCTCATAGCCAGTAAATAGGTGTATATTATTCCTTTTCTTCAATTTTACAGGGGACAGAATGATAAACACGGGAGATCCTTACTCAAACCTTTCTGGAATGTCATTTTCTACCCTGGACGGAGATCACGACAGATGGTATGGTGGTAGCTGTGCTGTTGAATTAGGAGGGGGAGGCTGGTGGTATAACAACTGTTACGAAGCCAACCTTAACGGTCCCTGGTCCCCAGCACACTGGGGCTATCCTTGGTATCCGACACCTGCTAATGGTAGAGATCTAAAGAAAACTGTCATGATGATCAGACGACATTAGGTTTATTACACATTTTTAATAACGTTTCAACAAACAGTTTCCGAATTTTGATGTCTTTATTTTTTTTTTCAGAATAATAAAATGTTAATGAAATTATGACTTTCTTTTATCGGACATTTTCCTGTTATATAATTGTGATATAGAGAACAAAAAAAACGTTTTCATATTTTTTTCCATTGACGATTTGACTACATCTTCAAAAATCAGGTTCTCAGGTTTGTATCCTCCAAAAATGGATCTATAAATGTTTTTCAACTAAACAATTCAAATAGAAAATCTCCAAAAGGACCAAAATTACCTATAGTGAACGCATAACATTTTTAAAGAAGGGCATTTTTCTTAAACAAAATTATGATGCTGATAAAAAAAAATAGTAGCATTTATGAGAAGAAAAGAAACGTTAAATTGAAATGTTCTGCTGATTTTCAGATGTTAAAATACCTGTATGAAATAATTGATTCAGCATTACTTGTATTACCTCAATTTTATTTTCCTTTAGTCATATACGCATCGATTCTACCCTGTCTACAATCTGCAGCTTAATGGGGCTTAATCATCATCATTGTCGCCTTCTCATGTGTTCCAGTACTTAAAGGTGTTGCCAATTAACATTATGATAGATAAAACAAGACGTCAATTACAGTAAAACTCGGTGATAACAAAATCACTGGGATCTCTTATATTACTTACCAGGTAACTATATCCGTAATTGGTTATATCCGTAAAAGAATTTATTTAGCTGGGGATCAAAGATACCTTTGCTATATCCGTGAATTTGCTATATCCGTGTTCGTACTAAGCTAGTCTTGCTGTGTATCTTTAATTGATTTATTTTTTCTACATCTACAAGTATATTTCTGACAGCCACCTGTAGTAAAAATAAGAGAGAAAGAGAGAGAGAGAATTTTACTGTCCACCCTCCAAATTCAGTCACCATATTACAGTGTAGTCTGACCTGACTCTCACCACTGAAGGGAAATATTTTATAAACACCTGACTGTATATGTCCCATTGTATATATTTTTGTGCAATAAAATATGTTCAAACCATGTCCGTTTGCTTAAAGGTCCTTCCAGTCTTTTTTCATCTTGGCACCGATTTGAAAAACAAATGAATAATGAAATGACAATCTGAAGACAAATTTATTGTTTTACGACAGATAGAAACATATGTTTCATTGATATCAATACCCATGTGAAAGCAAATTAATATTCCAAAATGAATATAATACGGTGCTATGTTTCGTTAGCGATGAAACATGATTACATTTGCGAATATTTCCCTTGTATCATAAAATTTTCGTACTGCATGTTTTACATCATATGAATACATCTTTAACAAATCACAATAAATTTAAAATAACTTAATTAAAAAAACGATTATTTGACCTTTACGACATAGTTAGTCTTAAATATAGTACGAAGTTGAGCATTGAAACAGTAATTTTTACGTGTTTCGTTGTTGTTTGCCTTTCGGATCTTGGATGCAATCAATCATTTGTATCTTTGTATCTAATATACTTACTTATTTAGGTGAGGTTCCCTTATAAATTCCTGATTTTTTTATAACCCAGCCATTGTTAACCTACTTCTTGTTGAAGTTTACTTGCAGACGTTAGGTTGGTCACCAGCTCTCTGAGTTCCAAATTTTTCCTCCTTGGATCATGTGCTTCATGCTGAAGCTTACTAAATAAAGTGAGGTTGATCTTGATGTCATTGCTAACATCCTTATCTAGCCTCAGTTGATGTCCTTCACGCTGAACATTTTTCAGTTCGCCCACAACTGTTGAAGTGGTTTCATTATTCTTTATATTGCTATTGTACTCATTCTTTTCATTCAAATAAATATACTGGGATCTGGTACATATGAAAACATGTATGAAAAAAGCGGCCAACAGCATTGCTATGATAAAATTTGCTTGCTGTCTTAAAGCTGATCACTTCTCATAATTAGGCACTGTCAGACGGTTTATAAACCGTTCATTTCGTTACACCCGATTGCTAACTCGAAACTCGTGGGCGACATGAATTACCCCTTTCAAAGTTTTATTTGCGTTTTCCCCAGATTTTAAGCGCATTTTCTGTTTGTTTTTAATGTTTTGACTTGAATTTTTCATGATATTTTTTGTCCAACTTTGAAAAAATACATAAAATTTGATAATTTTATCGAGATTAAGTAGCACGCGGTGTGAAGTGTACGTCTACACTCGTCAGATCTCTACAGTAAAATACATTGAACTGACGAGCGATTTTTCCTTATATTTACATTTGCAAATGTTTTCCTTTATGTAACACTACTGAAGGCAAGCGTTTTTATAACTGTGTAAATACAGGTTTGGGGTCAAGAGGTCATAGATGTGCGTATGGATAAACGTTCGACGTAATTTCTCTGTGACGTCATAAAGGGTCGACGCGCGGTGTAGTGGATTACATACATGCCGTTGGGTTTGAAAAATAGACACAATTCACGCGTTAAAAGTGACAATCAGGCAAATATAAATTATGAATAACTCACAAATGTAAATATAAGTAATAAAGTATCATTTTTTGAGTTTTATTGAGATGTAAAACGGGTTGGCACATGATCAAATCTTCCATAAAGCCCAAAGGGCTTTATGGGATTTGATCACGTGACCAACCCGTTTTACATCTCAATAAAACTCAAAAAATGGTACCTTATTTCTTAAATAAACGTGTTTTAGGAAGAGCGTTAAAGAAGGGGGGAATATGGCGGACATAGTCAATTTACGAGTTGTGTTCAGCTTTTAAAAATTCCATTGACTATATCCAAACGTATAAATACCTTCTAAACATGAAGTATAAAGTCCTACTCTTAATGAATGGGCCGTCCGAGAGCAATGTAAATAAAACACATATGACCATTTCATTTTAGCACATATATCATGGACTGAGTAAGTAGTGGCACGCAATGAACCTTAGCAATAGTTGGAAAATATATTTGTTAATAAGATAATATAAATGATTAACTTAGATATCCTCTTGGCTTAAGTAACACATCATTTATTGCATGGTTCATCCAAAACAAGTTTGATTCAACCTTGATGCAAAAGTGTCTCAGGGGAAAATATATACCGCTCAAATATTCAGAAAATATCAAAATAAACGCATTAAATTGAATTTGGTTATCAAAACGCATAATTGATTGTGACGTTAGATGAGCAAATGTCTCCTACCTTTTGTATTTTATTTGTACTCGAATTTGATGAGAGATTATCTCAAAATTCCAATTTTTGAACCTCTGTTCACAGCAGTTATTCATACTTATACTTAAATTAAACTTTTTTTTCAAAGTATCCCTTAACTTCTTGGAGATTAACGATTAAATTGTTCTACCCGAAGCTATATATTATTTTGTTGGAGATTATCTTTTTCTACTTTTGTAAATTCGCTATATACGTAATCATACTAGAACATTTACTGAGTATTTATTTTTCTGAGAAAACCTCTGTGAGAAATGATTAACAAAAAAATGAATCACAATTTACGTGTTCTACTTACAATTAACATCATTTTTATAGTACATTGTAAACAAAAATGTGTCAAAATGTTAAGGAGTTTCAAAAACTATTTTTAACATTTGAAAGATATTCAGAAAAGGCCTAAACTCAGGTTTCAAAATAAGATTTTATTAGTTTATCGTACGTAATAAAATATCTTATCCAAGTACAAACACTTAAAAAAATCAGTCAGGTCAAGATTCAATCAGGCGAGGATGGCTTGATTCTGAGAACACATTTTATGAAATTCCATTGTACAGATTTAAAAAAAATTTCCTTCACAGAACATCAGGGTTCAAATACATTGTCTATAAATATTTTTATTATTTTTACTTGAAACCGCTTATGGCTAAGCATAAGTAAACCATCATAAAATAATTTATGTGCATGTCATGAAATAAAAATAAAAAAAGTTTTTGCCGACTGATTGATTGATTTTATATTTTTTAACGTCCCTCTCGAGAATTTTTCACCCATATGGAGACACCAAAGTTTTTGCCGATGCGCATCCAAGAAATGATGTTTTTAAAAAAATAAAACAAAGAAATAAAACCATTTTAAAAAATTTATTGCGACCATTTATATAACGACCATTTGGCCTCCTTGAAATGAACTTCAGTGTCTTTCTTTAACAAATTAATTGATTGTTTTATGTATAAAATATTGAAACTTATTCAGGAACCTCGTAAATGATATTCATTTCTCTTTTCGAGAAATAAGAGACCGTTCACGGTAGCTCAGTCGGTAGAGCGCTCGCTCCGTGATCGGGAGGTCGTGAGTTCGTATCTCGGCCGCGACTGACCTAGTCGTTAAAATTGGTAGCAACTGTTCCTTCGCCATGCACTCGGCACTATGAAGTGAAAGTTGCGGGTCCTTCAGATGAGACCTTATAAACCGAGGCCCCGTGTCAGCGGCAGGCGTTGGCACGATAAAGATCCCTCACTGCTCAATGGCCCTGAGTGCCGAGTAAAGGTCAAAATTTGAAGCCCTTCACCGGCATACGGTGACGTCTCCATATGAGTGAAAAATTCTCGAGAGGGACGTTAAACAATATGCAATCAATCAATCAATCGAGAAATAAGATGCAATGCAGGTTCTTATAATCAAATGCAGGACAAATTTGAAGTATTGATCTGACTGATCTGATATCGTATTCATTGATTAGAAGAATACTTTTGTGGTATTATCTGTTTTTATTTAAGGAATGAAGCTTATTTCAACTCATGTTTTTTTTCCGATATAACATAACTTGGGGCAGTTTACACTTTATAAACCGCGAAGCAGTTGAAATTAGCTTCATTCCTTATAATTTAATTCCAGTTTAGACAATAAGACAATGTTTACTCCGGAAAAAAAGACTTCACATTGAGCATTATTTTAAAAGTAACGTCAAGCGGAGTAATACGCTTTTGACGTTACCCATTGTGACGGAGGCAAGCTATGTTATCCAAAATATTATATGTTCCTCTGAATGATTCAGGCAATGAAATTGCTTGATACAAGTGAAATTAAATTATTTTCATTTAATACATCAATGTTTTGCTTTTTAAATTCTGTCAATATTCTAAACACTAACATGTTTCCTTGTGGTACATCCATCATTTCATTCAAAATTTCGGTCGGACAAAAAAAATCTTGTATGTTTTTAATATATGAATGCACGGCTTGTTTTCGAATATTTTCTGACTCATTTTCAAAGTCTGCTGTAAAAGTTGTCGGGAATCTTCCTATAAATCCTCATTTTATCTTAATATGAGAAATATTACTTTAAATTAACTTTAAAATTTCAATTTTACAAAAGGCTGAATAAACTACAGCTATGAAAAAAGTCTGATTTGATTATTTGAAAGTTGAATCAGTAAAAGAAAACTTCGTCTACAACTTTATGGAACAGCTGTGGTAATAAATAAGGTAATGAACACTAAATGGTGACTGATTTGCAATACATAGAATCCTACTTTACAGTGATAAATCATTTTTTATATATTTGTTGATTGAAACTAACATTGCTCAAGTGTTCTTATCAACATAATTTTATCTTCCTGATTCCATGTCTCAGTTGTGATGTGTTTATAAGATTATATATAAATTTATCTTCCTCATTCCATGTCTCAGGTGTGATGTGTTTATAAGATTATATAGATTATATAGACCATATAAACCCCGAGTGTGCAGGTGTGGTACACTAAAAATGCCGAGCATAGGCCTAAATTTGCAGCCCTTCACCGGCAATGGTTGCGTCTCCATATCAGTGAAAAATTCTGGAGAGGGACGTTTAACAGTAAAAAATCAATCAATCATTCATCGGGTAACCAGTTCAGTCATCTTTAAAGTTTTATACATGTTAAACCTGTGATAAATGTCAATGCATTTGAGTAAAAATTTTATTGCGTACAAACAGGACCTGGAATCAGGATGCAGACTTTGACGTTAGGCAGATTTTTTTGTAACAATGTATACTGACTTTTAAATTTATAGCTTGTTGAACACCTGTTAACTTTAATTTAACTTTAAAAAACAAAACAAAACAAAAAAGGGTTATTGAAAATTAATTTTATTCTATAAACTCAAAAGGATGCATATAATTAAAAAAAGTTTGAGAGAAAAAATAGGGACAAAAACGATGCATTATAATAATTGACACAATTATCTTCTAAAGAAGCCATTGTAACAAATCCATCGGAGTTCCTTTCTTAATTTGTGGTCAAAAAACCAGTAAACATATGGGTTGGCAATGTGGTTCAAAAGGTTAAAACGCAAACAGACCACGTATATGTTTGTCAGGTAACCATATCTTGCAAAACTGTAGATTAGCGTCACCAATGACGTCAGATAAGACACTATATAGATAGCAATTGTAACAAGAAACATTACACTAATATGCTTTGTTTCTTTCTGGTCTGTTCTTCTATCAATTTTTAAAGGTTTAACAGGCTCCTTATAACACTCTTGTGGAGAATTCGTGATTGTACTTCTTCCAATAGGTACCATATGCAGTTCATTGGAATCCATTTCAATATTTCTCCAAGAAATATTTTTTGTTCGATGTTGTCTGCAAGAATTAGGTCTTTCATAGATGGTTTTGATGACGGGAATACAGAGTAGAGATGTGACGACTATGTTTATAAGGGAAAGAAGCAACAAAAGCCCTAGATATACTGCAATAGCAATGGAATTATCCGAACTGTGATTGATAAAGCACACAGATAGATTACCAGTTAAATCGTTTAACTTGCGGTGAAACATTCTATCAAATTTCAAAATTGGAGTTGCATATCCGACAGACATCAAAAACAAAATGAAAATGACAACTTTCTTAACTTTTTTGTTCATTTGTAGACCAGATGGACTACAAAATACTAAATATCTCTGCAATGCTATAGCAAAAATCAGAGGAGAAAAAAATACACCTGTCAACACAATTAAAAAGGTCATCATCTTGCACGAGAAAACGCTAGGGTAATTGTTAGTCATCATGTTATTCACGCACAATTGAGTAAGGATTGATAAACAGCCCCCAAGATCAACTAAGGCTAAAATTGGTATGAAATACCTGCAGCCTCTTCTGTCTGCCACATATTTAGTGTACATTAAAATAACAAGACAGTTCTCAAACATTCCGAAGGCAGCAGCAATCAGTTGTAGAACCGTGTTAATGTGTAACTGTTCATTGTTGGAGAATGTGTGTCCATCCGCCATGTCTAAATTTAAAGTTGAGAATACAACACTGTTTGCTTTTATCGGTGTGATTATAATCGAGGAATAGAGACTACCTATGAAAAAGAAAACAGAGGAGTTAGTTTCTTTTATAATTTAGTAATGCATAAAAACAAAATTGTATGACTTTAACTTTTAGGTGTCTTGCGGGGGCATTAGTGTTCCTCAAACAAATCTGATTTTATATAAGTTTTATAATTTTGTTTTGATTAACTATATATTGCAAATGAATGCATTCAATCGCATAAATTAAGAAAAACAATTTTACATGTTCAATTCGGTAGAAGGATACTTAATTTGAATAAAACTTTCCAGAATTTGAGATTCGACTATTATAATTCTCTATATCTTATTCAAAAGAATTACTTAAGTATCATATAATATTTTTAAAAGCACTAAGTATAGTAAAGATCCGTGTCAAAATTTATGACAAATGAGATAAAAGTTAACAAGTTCTTAAAAATCCAATTTTAATACAGACATGGACCTGTTGTATATTTTGGTACATTTTGTTTACTTTGTTGCTAAAAATGTAATAAACAATTTAAAAGTATACCAAGCCATGTGAATTTTTTTTAGGAAAAACCAAATGAGAAAAAAGTAATATCATATAGGCTGATTTTTTTTTGACCATTTTGCTTTTCCTAATGAAATTCACCTGTCTTGGTATACTTTCTAAAGTTTATATTACACTTAAAGCATAAAGGTATCATATTCTAATTTTTTTATCTGTAAACTTTTAATGAGTTATGTGTTGTCCATATTTGTTATTTAATTGAAATATTACTAATATTTCCTAAGTCAATTTCAGTTTCCAGTTCTCAGCAGTAACAAAATCTCAAAATTATCCATTTTTCTAAACTTTTGATATGATATTGAGTCTCCTCCAAAAAAAAAATCATCTGTACTTTAAAAAAAATTTATCAACTGTGTATAACGTCTTTTGGAGAATTAACCAAATCAAATACTCTTTCAAATAAAAATTAACCGTTTACGGTAGCCTAGTGGTGGAGCGTTCGCTTCGTGATAGGATAGTCCTGGTTCGATTCTCGTTCCCGGCGCCGTGTCAAACCTTAGACGTAAAAATAGGTATTGACTGTTCCTTCGCCAAGCGCTCGGCATCGGAAGTGAAAGTCACGGGTCTTTCGGATATGACCTTAACAACGTAGGTTCCCTGTCATGGTAGGCGCTGGTACGATAAAGAACTCTCACTGCTCAATGGCCCTGAGTGCCGATTATAGGTCTGAAATTGAAGCTCTTCACCGGCATACGGTGACGTCTCCATATGAATGAAAAATTTTCAAGAGGGACGTTAAACAATATACAATAAATCAATCAATCAATCAAATAAAAATTTCAATATCAATATTTCACACTACCTCTGTAAGGCTCCTAAGGTTGGGAACATTATGGGCAATACTTTTAGTTTTAAGCATAGGCAGTATACATGTCAGTAATTGTAAAGTTCATCAGTTTCAACTATGACTTTTGGCACTTTTCTAGGTCAGCACTTTTCTACGTTTATAAGAAACGACTAAGATTGTCAGCATTTTTCAAAGTTTATCAGCACAGACTAAGATTGTCAGCACTTTTCTAACATCATTAGCACCAGCTTTAGAAAGGCCAGTAGGTTTAACAGCAAATACAGCACATTGTCTGCAATTGTATTATTTATCTGTAAAAATACTGGGATATCAGTGGGATTTTAACAAAGAAGTACATCTTACATGTACCTCACATGCGATACATAGGGTGTCAAGGTATTTATATCTTGTTTTACTTCTCATAAAGTACAGTCACCAGGCAGATAACGATATAAAGTGTTTATAAAGGTTTTTCCAATAGTCAAGGTGTCCAATTTTTTATAGCTCCAAAACATCTGAGGTAAACATGTAAAGTTAAAAATTTTACAATTGATAAAATCAGTGATTTACTTCTAAAAAATAAAAATGTATCAATTGAAAACAACTATTTAAGGTTTATTCTTTTTGAGAAGAAAAATGCATCAAAAACTTTACATGATTAAAAAATATTTTGCTTGGAACTGTACTTTCAGATGACATAAGGGGATAGATAACAATATTCAAGATCATAAGTTCATTAATCAATACAAAATAGGAACAAAGGAAACACGAACTTTCAAAACATCGGAGCTGAAATCAGGTGCCATAGAGGAGTATGCATCCCCTGTGGACCAGGTCAAATCCCAACGTGTGTATGCTCCTTGTAATGATCGAGAAATAACGAAACAGTCCATCGTTTATTCAGTGTACAATCAATGGATTAAAACTTAGTATGAAAATGTCAGTGAGAATTTGACTCAATGATCAATTTTATTTGCTGACAAGGTTCTTGTATCGACCATAAAACTTACAAAATGAAAAAAAAATTAACGAAATTCTTGTATCGTCAACTTTTTTCTCAATTTTCTTTGGGGAAAAAAAGAAAGAATTAAGAGCAAAACTCTTATTAGGAAAGTATCAGAAGGGGGATAGAAATAACCGACTTTGGAATCAAAATCAAAGCTTTAAAAGCATCATGGGTTACTTAACTAGTTCAACAAAACAAGGAATCAAACAAATTGTTAAGTGCTTGTTTAGGAAGATGTCTATTACTTGTTAAATACAAATATAACTAAAATACAAGTCTTCAAAATCAAATGTCTCCTACTATTTTATAAGAAGTGATATGTGCATTTAAAGTAATCAGGAAAATTTACAACTACAGAATATATGGTTTAAGAAAAACATAACTTACAAAGAAAAACCTCTCTATGTTTCAAACTGGATCAAAAGTGGTTTTAAATATGTTAATGATTTCTTTAATGAACGAGCGTTTAAAACAGTAAATGAAATTAAAAAAAATTAAAATGTTCCCCTAACTACCTTTGTGAGTATATGATTGTGAAAAGTGCATTTAAAAACATATTCCAAAAATAAACCTACAATATAAAGCAAATAAATGTACTCTACAGCTTTGCTTCACTTCCAAGGACATTTTGAACAGGTTGAGGGCAAAAAATCTTAAATCTTCTACAATATTCTTCTAAACAAAGCATAAAAAACCTCTAATGGAAAGATTTTGGGCTGAAAATTTAACATTGACGATTTCCACGTATGGGAGTACATGGAAAAAGTAAAATAAAAATATTTGATAAGAATGTATCAGAGTTTAATTTTGAATTAATACTTACCTTACTGGCCTGTAATAAGTATGCACGTAAATGGGGAAAAAAGACTTAAGTGTAAACTGTTCGATTTGGAATGTAGAGGAGGACATTAAGCACCTTATTTTTGATTGTTGTGTAGTAAAACCAATTGGGATTAAAATAAAATTGCTTTCAAATTAGATATGTCATGGAAAGTTAATTTCATTGGTTTTCCAACATACTGTTATGAAAATACAATACATTGTCCTTCATTGCCTACAAAATATATAAATATAATATGAAATGTAGACTTTTAAATGAGAGTTTGACTTATCAGAGTTTATTGTATTTCTTAAAAAATGCGCTTACTCAGTTCTTTTTTCTCAATGATTTATCCCATTTTAGATATTGTATAGATTGATACTTTATGTCTGCTAAACAATGCTGTGTTGATAACGATAAAAGTTTTATAAACCAAGAAGCTTTATTGATCTTTTGTAAAATTAAAAGATAAATTTTGCTTTGCTGACTTTTGGTAAAAGTATAAATTTTACTATTTGGGAAGAAATTGCTAAAAAATATGACAATTGACTTTCATATACATTACTCTAAATACTTTAAACATACAAAAGTTATCTGAGTACAATAAATCATTTTTATTTTGCACACATTATAATTAATTTATGTCTCAAACTCCCAAATAATGAAAATTAAGAAATTATGTAAATAATCACTTTTAGATAATTACATCTACATTAAATTAGAATAATATTTACCTTTGATCTAAGAAGCTTTTAAGAAAATAAATTAATCTAATTGTAGAACTGGCAGCTAAACTGAAGCACGAATCTTTCCAACAATTATAAACCCACAAAACATGGCTACATATTTAAACTACCAGCAGTGTTATAAACAATAGAATTTACGTAATAAATTACACACTACATAAGTGTATTTTATTGTACAAAACTTTTTATGGTATGAGCCCTGAATATCTCCAGGACCTTTTTGTTTTTCATAGCCATGATTCCTATTCCTTATGATCAGAATTGAATTATAATCTTCGTTTACCAAAACATCGAACAATTTTATTTACGAATTCTATTCAATATTCAGGTGTAAATTTATGGAATAACCTACCATTACATGTAAAATTATCACCAACCTTACCTATTTTTAGACGAAATGTAGAAAAAATTATAATTAGCCAACGTCTGTAAATAAATGTTTGGGTGTGTCCTTGTACAAGATGTTTGATTATTACTGTTGTTTAAGACAATGCCTCATGAACAATTAATATTGACTTCTTTATTTTGAATCTATATCTCTTTTAGCTGTACATTACACATTAACGAACTCTACATGTTTTATCTTTGATTGTATCATTTTATACATGTAATATGTTGTTTGAAATTAGACAATTAGAAATTAGAAGGCCCCGGGGAAGAATAGTACTTTGTACTAATCGGGTAACCTTCTCTAAATAAAGCATTATTATTATTATTATTATTATTATTCCCAGGTCGTTGGCAGCTATAAAAAGAACAATTTGCGCTCCGAAAATGTTAGTCTTATAAAAATATAATAAGAATGAGTCAACAAAACAAATGAAATTTTATTATTTAAATATATTTGCTGCGATGGCACATCCACTTCCAAGGTATAAGATTTAAACCCTTTCAAGCAAGAAAGATGAATAAACTGTTGAAAAGAGAAAAACAAACGCAACTTAATGTAGTAAATATTGATTATTCTTAATATGTAAGCATTTTTCAATGTTAATCAACAGCGACTACAATTGTCACCATTTTTCTTACTTTATCATCACCGACTAAGATTGTCAACATTTTGCTAAGTTTATCAGCACCAGCTTAAAAAAAGGTCAGCAATTCTCTGCGTTTTGAAGGAAAGACTACACATTCAGCAATTTTCTATTTTTTTCAGTAAAAATATGGGATGTCAGCATGTTTATAAATTAGTAGTAATTCTTATTTCACATAACATGCATAGGGTGTAAGGATGTTTTAATCTAGTACTTATAACAGTACAGTCATCAGGGCGATAGCGATATATAGTTTTTAAATAAGGAATGTCAACGGTCGAGATGTCCAACTTCTTTAACTATGTGAGGTATAAAATTAAAACTTCTACATTTTAAAGAGTCGGTGATTTACAGATAGAATGTTGCATTTGAAACAACTGTTTAAGTTAATATTTCTTGTAAAAAATGTATCAGATACTTTAAATAAGTAAAAAAATATGCTGTTTAAGTCTGTCCTTTTAGCTGACATAAAGAGATAGAGATTTGTATTCAAGATCAAGTGTCCATTGAACAATACAAAATAAGAACAATGAAAACACGGACCTTCAAAACATCGGAGTTGAAATCAGGTATCAATAGAGCAGTAAGTATGACATCCCGACCGGTTAAACCACGCCATGTTCTCCTTGTCATGATCAGGAAATAATAAAGCAATCCATAGTTAATTCGGTGTATAATTAATTGATTATTTATTAGTGTGAACGCATAATTGTTTCATCAACTTGCTTGAAAAAAAATTACCTAGTTTAAGAATTTGTTCATACATAGAACACACTATTGTGTATCGGAATCAACTTAGTATACTCCATATGCAGGTGATGAAAGTATTTTGCTACATAAGAGAGGAAAATGTGGATTGAAAAGTTAAGTTCACCACGTTAATTATAGAGCTTGTATTTTTGTTTACTATGTACATTTTCTTAAAAGAATTTTCTTGATCAATATGAATCGACTACGGTTTTTGGCGTTATTTCCAGATCATGACAAAAATCACATGGCAGGTGTAACCGGTCAGCAGGGGGATTCTCACTCCACCATGGCACCTGATCCCACTTTTGTTGTGTTAGAGGATCGTTTTGCTCCGCTCCTATTTTGTATTGTTTGATTGACTTTAATAATGAATACTGTTCGTTTTCTCCATATCCTTCTAGCGAAATGTACATTTATATACTTATACTTTGTACCTGCTTATCAATGATATGTTGATAACTGTAGTTTGAAAGTTTGAATTCTTAAACCAGGAAACTTTGTAAAAAAAAATATTTTTGACATGTTGACTTTTGGCCAAACTTTAAATTTAATCATATGGTTAAACTTTGTTCAAAAATATGAAATTTGATTTGTATACTTCATGTATAATTCATGTCTACACTACTCTTGAATTCTCTAATAAATGATTATATATTTTTAGTTTAAATATATCAACGTATTCTGAGTACACCTAATCAGTTAAATCAGTATGCACACAATTCAATTTCTTTAGATCTCAAACTCCCGAATAATGAAAATGAAGAAATTATAGGTAGAGAAATACTTTAAGAAAATTGCACCTATGTTAAATTAAAACAAAATATTTACATTTGATCTAAGAAGCTTTTAAGATATATGTGACTCTGATCTAACTCTGACAACAGTACGTGAATTCTGCCACAGGGGATTAAAAACCCACAAAACATGGATATACTACATTTACAACCCTCGAGATACATACCTGAGGTCTGGGGATACCAGCAGGTGGAATTAGTTTTAATATCATAACACCCCCCCTACATTATACGTATTCAAATTACCTCTGGTGCAATGAACCATCAAATGTAGATAATAAGGTAGCATAGTATCATTAAAAAGAAACAAAAACTTAATGTAATTCTTATAAAACACATAATAAATAATAAGACAACAAAACAAAAATATTTCTGTAATATGAATTTATTTAATGCGATGGAACAACCATGTAGAATGCATACAATTTTAAATCCTTTCAAGCAAAAAAATGTCGTTTGTTAAATCCCATATACCAGTATATAAACTATGCATGTGACGTCATCTCACTAAAAAGACGCAGTGTGTACATAGTGAAAGGCTAATTATCAAGTAACATTTTGTACAATGAAAAATGTTTTATGTTCTGAAATAAAACATTCTTTGCAATTACATAAAAGGCCTTTAACTTTGATGCGATGTTTATTATAGTATTTTATTTTTAAACTGTCCGTACATTCTCCAGACTAGTGACACTGTAGTGTATTTGAATGCAGATTCATTTAAAAAGTAATGGAAGGTCCCTAATAAATCGATTTGTTTTCAAGGTATACCCTCAATATATCATGTCAAGTTTTTCAACATACCCTCAAGAAGCATTATGATATTTGAAATTGCTGCTAACCTCGTGATACCTTGCACATAAATAAAACGTCATGCATGGAGGTTTGCCTCCCGGTTGGTTTTATGCCCATACTCTACTTATGAACAGAAATACCGATCCTTCGGATGAGACAGTATAAACCGGGTCACTGTGTCTCAATAGGTGTTGACACAAAAAAAGATCCACACCGGTCAATGGCCGTAATTTCCAATTATAGAACAAGATTTGCTGCTCTGTACAAGTAAATTGTATTTTCTCCATTTGAGGGAAAAAACCAAGGGAAGGACATTGTACAACAAATAGAAAAGAAATGTTGATTATCTTTAGCATTTATTCTATCGGTATTAGATACAATGCACATGTCGGAACAAAATGTACGAATAGTTACATTTTGTGTTGCTGTTGACAAATAAATTAATCACAAAAAATATTTTTTAAAAAGTCATTTACATTAGCGCATATATTTTAGATACAGTGTTCACGTTAGAATATACAATCTATAAATATTGACTAACGTTTCATTTGTACCAGTTGTTAGGCCAATATTTTTACACTAAGTAATGTGAGGATTGACTAATTGACCTAAACATGACAAGAACATGGCGTGTGTTACCGGTATACAAGGAATACTTACTCCTATCTCAACTCGTATGTCTGCATCTTCTCTATTTAAATTTCGTATTGTTTTTATTTATTTTTTAGATTGAATTCTTTTCATTTCCTTCATTATTCAATTTTAATATACTGAAATTCGGAAGAAACCTAACACCCTACTTTTATGGGAAAATAATTATGTAAAGTAGAGTTTTTGTTTTTTTAAATTATGGATATCTTTAATTCTGTGAATATTGGTAATTTTACAGTTGAACAATTTTCATACAATAACCGGAAGTCAAGTTTGAGACTGTTTAGTAGAAATCAATTAGATGCTGTCATGAGAGAGTAATATCTCCATTAAAGTGTTTGCCTCTAAAGGCACACTCATTCAATTTGGGCTTTTCCTAGCTATAGGAAAAAAAAGTCAATAAAATTCAATAGTTTACAAAATATATGTATTCATAAATAGAGCATAATATGCTCAGGTGACTATGTGACCAACGTGCCTCTCATAGGTATTTCATTCTTAATTCATTAGCCGGGTGAACTTAAACAACATAATTAAATCAATGATGTGAATTAGATTTGATACAAAGGGAATGGATATAATTTTTTAACCATAATTGGAACTTTTAATATTCATATTCTCATATAGATTAACAGAATATGATATTAATCAAATGAGTTTTAAGCGTTTTCGATAAATTTTCAAAATGAGCAAACATTTTTTTTATTTGATTATGCAGAAACTCCTCGAAAGCTGACATATACCCTATCAATTAAGTCAAACCCTCTCCAATCAATACACACACAAACACACTCTATTTGCCTTTTTTTGGAAATAGGCCTAGATGGCAAAGTAAAAATAAACATCTTTTGTAAATGATAATCTTAAATATGTTCTTGTACTATTTACATGTATCTGAACGCCTGCATCACATGGGCTTTGGTCACGTACCCTACTTAGTACTAGTTTTACCATTATCATTTTTAGATTCCATTGCACGTGCAATGTGGTGTATACATGTAGGAATCATTTCATTTTGTGTTTCAATTGAATTAAATTTCATAAAGTTGACAGAGCCTATGACCGTCGGTAAGTACAGGTTTTGGTATAGATTTGGGTAAAATAGTCTGAAATGCATATGGTAAGGTTAAAGTTTAAAAGTCACTTGATGCTACAATGGACGAATATCACATTCTGAAGAGTTACCCCCCGTTGTCGACGAGGGGGGGAGGGAGTTCCAGACCAGAATTTCCTAAGAAGCACAACAAAGAAGCCATGATGGGAATTGTTTTCTAGGGTAGTGGGCATCCAAAGTCGTATTTGCTTTAGTATATATTATAGTCCTGTATATTCCAGGGGAGGGGGAGGCGACCTCCCTATCCACTCCCTGTCCCTGTAATGACAATTGATCACGTGACTCTTAAATACTGGGAAACTTTACCATTTTACTTTACATCATTTTGTTTTTTGTGCTATTATATTATGTGAATTTAATGGTATAAAGGTT